>NW_025234845.1:0-6702 GCF_018294505.1 Triticum aestivum | reverse complement strand
CGGAGGTAGCCGCCGCCACAACCCCCCCCGATCCGATTTATTTAAGAAAACCCGATCCGGTTTTTTTTTCGAGATGTTCGGTTTTTTTTAAAAACCCTAGATGGTTTTTAATTTTCGGTTTTCTTAATTAACGAACGTTCACCGAACCGTTCGTTTCAATGAATGTGTTCGTTGGATTAGTTCTGTTAATGAACGTCCGTCATTTAATCCGTTCGTCGTTTTCTTTTAATCGGATTTAATCCGTTATTTTTCAGATTCGATTTCCGATCCGATTTTCAAATCTGTTTTATTTCTTGCTCGTTTATCGGAATCAGGTGATTCAAGCGCCTGGAGTTTCGTTACGAAACCGCTGTTCCGACTAACCTACTTACACAGAGTTTTGCTACTGTAAAATTTTGACCTAGTTTCAGATTGCTAAACCGAGTCGTTCTCTCTCGAGTTCCGACTTTCGATGCTTTATTTGATTCGATTCTTTTGCAACCAGGGTTCTTAAGTTGAACTATCTGGTTAGATCTTTTATTCGAGATTTCCCCGTGCATTAGATGAGTGCTTATTGTATGCTTGTTGTTTGTCTGCGTTAGATCACCCGGAGTGCGCCGCTTGTTACTTCGAATCTCTAGGTCTCGCGGATCATTAGCAAGGCAAGTAACACTTGATCATATCTTTCCTACTACCCAGTTTTATTGCATTAGATCAAACCCTCAAACACTTGCATTGTTTAGGATCTAAATTAAATTGTGGGATTGGGAAGTAGAATTGAGGTAGTACCTATTACCTGTTACTTATGAAACCTTGGGAGTTACTTCTACGTTTGCTTATTATGCTATGCTATGCTAGTAGACGTGGATTGGGTGAGTGAATATCCATGACAGATGTGAGATTGTTAATTAATGGTTTATCTAAGGTGGCAACCTAAACACACATCTGGGTGGATTGAGGCACCTGGTTTCCATCAGGATTTGCCTGTATTTCTTCGGACCGCCACCCAGGCTCTAAGGGATCATAAGATATTTCAAACTGGAAACTTCCGTGTGCAGCCACAAGCCAATTATGGGCTCTGGCATAGTTGATTAAGTTGTGCGAACTCTTACGGGTAGGCTAGCTGATGTAGGGGATGTAGGTTGGTACGGTCTACCCACATGTAAGGTGCTAGCGCTTCTGAAAGACTATGTCTCGGTCATCCGTTTCTCAAACACCATGCAGTGCGAGAACCAAGCAGAGGCGATCGAGTCTTGTGGGGAAAAGTGCGCAAGCCTCTGCAGAGTGTATAAACTAATCATGATTAGCCGTGTCCCCGGTTATGGACATCTTGAGTATCTAGTACTTGGATTATCCTGTTGAATCTCAACATGTTACCTCTAATTAATATTGTTGGTTTTTAATGTGTACTTTTAATTGGGATTGAGAATGCTGTCAACCATTCTCAATGTTTCACAACCACCATGATAGTTAAATAAATGTATTCCTTTGCAGTAGGGAAAAATTGGCTTTTCGCAAAAACTGTAACCATAGAGCTTTCCACCAGCCATATATGCATGTAGTATAGCCTATTCTTTCATTACTCTCTATGTGTTACATTGCCAGCATATTCCATGTGCTGACCCGTTTTTGGGCTGCAACTTTTCATGTTGCAGACTTTTCAGACGACGAGTAAGTGGTACGTTAGGGTTACGATTTCCTATACTCAACTTTGCCGTTGGTGTTGATGGGAATCCACAACCTTGTTACTTCCGCTATATTTTGGATTGAGGTAATAGTTTTACGTTACTTTATACATGTGATTTACCTCTGTTATAAATCCTTCGAGTACTGTGTGTGTCAGCATAACGATCCAGGGATGACACGAAAGCACAGAGACTTGATCCATTCGGGTCGGGTCGCTACAAGATGGTATCAGAGCACATGTTGACTGTAGGACGTGACCCTAGAAAATGACAAGCCCATAGGAAAGATTTTTCTCTACAACTTCATTTTCAAAAAGATCTTTTACCTCTCTTCTCTTCTGAGTTTATTCAAATATTCCCTTTTAGTGAGACCATACCCCTTTTCCCTTTTGACCACTCGAAGATTTGACTGATGAGACCACGCCAAGGAGACAAGATATCGGACAACTAAGACCATTTGGAATGAAGAGGATTTTACCGTGTAAATGGAAACTACAACTGTTGAAGACTCCGAAGACTTGGAGAATTTGAAGGCTCTGAAGAATTCCCAAATTTGTATGACCCAGGAAGGCTACCTTTATGGAACCTGGCAGACTATGGAAGTTATCAATACCGAGATCAAGGTGTATCGGAGAAAGACCGGAGCATGGAGAGTTAGTAACTCAAAGTTTTGTCAAGAGAACCCTAAGGCAGGAGTTATTAACTCATGGAAATGACAAGAGCAAAAAAAACATGGCTATCCATGATGTTATCGCCCGCCTATGCTATTGTCACCGTGCGGAGTTAAGCATGCAGATGCATGGAAGGATTGGATGGTAGAAAGCTGATGGAGCATCTATCTGCAAACGTTGGAGTGTTAACCTTAGCTGGTGTATTCACCAGGATCTGGAGTGTTACATCAGGAAGTTAAGATGGACCTACAAGAAGCAATATTTGACAATAAGGCAATTGGTGAAGAACTCAGGACCCAGAAGCTGAAAGTAGACAAGATGAAGGAGCAAAACATCGAGATACCGGAGATTTGACAGTAACTGAAGGACAGTAGGATCATGGATCATGTCAAGGATGTTGAAACCGGCAGTTGGAACGTAACTCCAAAAATATTGAAGGACGTCGCGAGAGACTTCGCGTCAACAGAGATGATCTGGCAAAAGAACTTGAGCAGGACAAGCACGATTGGAAGAAGCCATCGGAGACATGAACATGACTTGAAGAGTTTGACGACTTTGAAGATCTATTGACCTTTAGAAGACCAAACCCCTGTTACATACATACGTTAGATGCGACGATTGTGAGCTGTCATTTGTTTGATGTTTTTCCGACAGCCACAATAAAATCTGTCTTTTCAAAACTTTTTTTTGTATTGAGTGCATCCCTCTCGATCTCTCTTATCCCACCCCAAACCCATGGACCCAATAGAGGATGAATGGAGATGAGCTTGTACTCTCTGGACCGATGAGTCAATGGGAGATGGACCGATGGATTCAGAACATGAGGATCACATGGAGAATAACCCTATAGCCGGAAAGGATATGACCCAGCACGCTCTTCCATTCTTTGAAAGAAGTGTTGCTACCTGGTGGAGGATGTACCAAACCATCAACAGATGACAAGGAGTAACTACTTGGGAAGAATTTAAGTTGACTTTGCTAAAGTCTCGGTTTGTGACCCAGAAGTTGAAGCCTTATGGAAAAGATATGAAGAAACCTTGTGCGTACAAGCTCTATGGAGAAATAGGACACAACCATAAAGAAAAGAAGGACGAATACCCTCATAAGTAGAGGATTATCAAAGGAGTTAGCCGAGGATTTTTAGGGAACTTCGATTGGAGATTGTTCCCAGAGGTTTTGTTGCAGCAATGGAAGTTCAGTTTACATTGTTGGAAAAGATCCGTGAAGCTCAGAAGGATGACAAAGAGATTGCTGAGGTAAAAGAGAGGATGAGCAAAGGAAAGGCCAAAGGTTTTCATAAGGATGAACACGACACCTTATGGTTTGAGAATAGTGTATATGTGCCAATAATGCAAAGATCAGGAAGTTAATACTTCAGGAGGCTCATGACTCACCATACTTGATTCACCCTGGAAACACGAAGATGTATTTGGATTTGAAGGAGTGTTTCTGGTGGACTGGTATGAAGGAGGATATTACGGAGTATGTAGTCGTAAGTGATGTATGTCAGAGAAAGTAAAAGCAGAGCATCAGAAGTCAGCAGGATTATTGCAGCCTATGCTAATACCTGAATGGAAGCAGGATAAGCTTGGCATGGATTTCATTACCAGATTTCCCAGAACCTGAACGGGATATGATTCTATCTGGGTAATAGTTTATTCGCTTGATCAAAGTGGCTCGCTTTATCCCAGAGAAAACCACCTATACAAGTGCGAAGTTGGCCAAGATATATATTGGAGAAAGGATCGTATGTCTGCATGGAGTTCCGAGGACCATCGTAGAGGAACGCAGTTTACCTCAAAGTTTTGGAATCAGCTGCACCAGACTTTGGGTACTAGGCTAGAGTTCAGTACAGCCTTTCATCCGCAGACAGATGGATAAATCAAGAGAGTCAATCAGATTTTGGAGGACATGTTGAGAGCGTGTGCGCTAGATTATGGATCTAGTAGTGATGATAATTTACCTCACGCGGAGTTTCTCATTCAAGAATAGCTACCAAGTCAGTTTGAAGATGGCCCCTTTTTGAAGCTTTGTATGGGAGAAAGAGACAGACACCGTTGATGTGGGATGAAGTTGGAGACCGTCAGTTGTTTGGACCAAATGTGATCAAGGAGTGAGAAGAGAATGTTAAGTTGCTTCGAGATAGACTGAAGGTAGCTCAGTCCAGGCAGAAGAGTTATGCAGACTAAAAAAACGCAAGGAGGTAGTCTATGAAATCGGAGACAGAGCATATCTTTGTGTGCCAGCTCTGCGAGTAGTTAAACGATTTGGAGTTAAGGGAAAGTTAGCCCCGAGATTTGTAGGACCATACCAAGTATTGGAGCGTATGGGAGAAGTTACCAACAAGTTGGAGTCACCCGAAGGACTGTCAGGAGTTCATGATGTGTTTCACGATTCCCAGTTGAAGAAGTGTCATGCAGAGATGGCCAATATTTCCTTGTAAGAACGCTTGACCCTGGAAAGGATAATGATGTTCCACGAAGTGGAGTATGGATTTCATAAGTATAAGTTTTATCACGGTATGTGGGACATCCCACGAGGATGAAGAGATGAAGTGTTATTGGATATAAAAGAGGTATGATGTTGGAAATATGGATCAATGGAAATTCCATGAAGAGTCTGAGTAATCATGTCCCCGTTTGGTGCAAATATAAGGAAAAGAGACAGTACATTTGGATGGATTTTAAGTATGCCAGGAAGTTGGATGTTGGGATAATGATCAGTTGCCCAGATGATGAGTTCAAGATTTGCAAGTGATGAGATGGGCCATAACCCACAGGCCCTAGGACCTGCCAAGAAGCAAGCACACTCTTGCTGAAGGAAAAACCCTGGAAGAAGTTACGACTTGTATCAACCGACGATTCTATAGGAGTTTACGCAAAACCTGAGAGTTGTTAAGTAACGATAGATGTTTGTTTGGCTTGCAGAATCAATGGATTTTCCGAACTTGGTTCGTCGACAAGAAGAATTCTGCAATGCTTGTGAGGATGACCGAGTGTTAGAATGCGAGATTCGCTAAACCATGTACAAGGAAATGATTTGGGTGCGGGATGGATTGATCACCATACCGACTTACTCTTATTATTCGCTTTGCTATATGGGATGGTAAATCTGAGTGACTTACCTATAGTGGAGAGACGACGATCAAAACCTTGTTTGAACCTTAGAAAGGTATAGGTATTTTTTTCCCTTGTACACGGCAGTTGTTGCCAACCGTAGGTTATACGGTGAGGTTCAACCCAGACCCTTTCCTGCAGGAGAAACCATAAATTGTTGACCACCACGAGATATCGATAGTTGTTTAGCATTGGCGTCAGACCCGTCAGCTATGAAGACCCAGTTTCGGGATAACCTTACCAAGATGAAAGGACAAAGGAATTGAGGAAAAGGTTATGCCACTACCGGAAGAGCCCAGAGAAGGGATTATCCTTAATATCTGAGAAGACTGACACTGTCAACGATAAGGATGGAGTATATGAGTTTTGATGGAACCGTAACAATGTTTCTAAGGGTGGTAGCACCAGAGACCTCGAAGATGATCGATGGACTTTGAGAAGACCCCAAACCCTAACCTATTCTTTCTAGCCTCTCCGAATCTCGAGGACGAGATTCATTTTAAGGGTGGTAGTTTGTAACATCCCAAAATTCTAAATTTTGGAATGTTATAAACAAATAGATAGATTTGATTGATTGCTTGATTGATTGACTGAAAGTGAGTGAATTCGAAACTTTTTGAAAGTTAGATGAAAGGGAATAAAAGGATTTTCCCAAACTTTCAATTTTGCTTTTATGATCTTCGGGAATTCAAATTCCTTTCATCACAAAAACCCTAGAGAGAAGATGACATGACTTCTTCCATTTATTTAAATGACAAGGGGTGTTGAAAATATTTGAATTTCATTTGAAAAATATTTCCAATTCTGAAACTTTATGCCACTCAATGATTTTCACGAGCGAAGATAAAATGACTTCTTCAAATTATACGAAATATGAGTGGGAGTTTTCAAAGAATTAAAAATTCAAAGTTCTTTTGAATTTATTTTCAATTTGGAGTTATTTGAGTTTTATTCAAATTATTTTTCTCCAAAAACAAAATATATGGAAAATAGGGTAACCTGATTCCCTACCTCAGAAAATTGGAGAGAAATTAATTTGAAGTCATTTTGGTATTTTAAAAATGATTTTTATTGGATTTTATTAGAGCTGAAACACTCTTTGCTTTATTTGAATTTGTGTGTATTTTATTTAAAGCTAAAATAATGTTCATCTTGTAGGAAATATTTTTCTGCAAATTTTGATATATTATATGCCTATATATTATTTTTTTTATTTTGCTTTTTTCTTATTTTGTTTTTCTGGAAAAAAAA
>NW_025234844.1:5613-6703 GCF_018294505.1 Triticum aestivum | reverse complement strand
TTTATTTATAACAAGGCAGGAGTAGTCATTTTTGTGCTTATATATGTTGATGATATCATAGTTGCAAGTTCTTCACAAAATGCTACTAATGCTCTTTTGCATGATTTGAGCTCAGAGTTTGCCTTGAAGGACCTAGGTGATTTGCATTTCTTCTTGGGTATTGAAGTCAAGAAAACTCAAGATGGTATTGTGTTAAATCAGGAAAAATATATTCTTGAGCTTCTGTCTCGCATGGGGATGAAAAATTGCAAGCCAATGTCTACACCTTTATCCTCCTCAGAAAGTCTCTCAGCATATGAGGGTGAGCCACTTCAAGAGGAGGAGAGTACAAGGTATAGGAGTACTGTGGGAGCACTACAATATTTAACTCTCACACGTCCAGATATCTCATTTGCTGTCAACAAGGTTTGTCAATATCTTCATGCACCTACTTCTACACATTGGTCAGTTGTCAAGAGGATTGTGAGATATGTGAAACATACTATGGGAATAGGACTTCATTTCAAACGGTCTAATTCTTCTCTTGTGAGTGCATTCTCTGATGCTGACTGGGCAGGATGTAGTGATGACAGAAGATCAACTGGAGGTTTTGCAGTGTTCTTTGGATCTAATCTTATCTCCTGGAGTGCTAGAATGCAAGCTACTGTGTCACGCTCAAGTACAGAAGCTGAATACAAGTCTTTGGCTAATGCAACTGCTGAGATCATTTGGGTTGAATCACTTCTTGAGGAATTGGGAATCAAGAAGAATCGTATCTCATGTTTATGGTGTGATAATTTGGGAGCAACATATCTGTCTGCAAATCCAGTGTTCCATGCCAGGACAAAGCACATAGAAATTGATTTTCACTTTGTACGAGAAAGGGTTGCGGCAAGGAAACTTGAGATTCGATTTATTCCTTCTAAGGATCAAGTGGCTGACGGTTTTACAAAAGCACTACCAGCAAGACCATTTGAAGAATTCAAGAGTAATCTTAACTTAGGTTAGTTGAGATTAAGGGAGGGTGTTAGAATATAGAGTTGTAATCTCAACCTCCTTCCTTCTCTTGTATTCTATCCAAACTCTTTCTGTCATAACCTTGTACGTCAAG
>NW_025234844.1:0-612 GCF_018294505.1 Triticum aestivum | reverse complement strand
AACTAAAATTATCAACGTATTTTCTGTTCAAAATCATTAAAAGCAAAAATAATTTTCATAAAGAACTGTTTTTTGTTAGAAACTTTAGTAGCAAAAAGAATTATCATAAAATAAAATAAATAAGTAATTAGAAACAAAAATAAAAAAAAATAAGTATTTTGTTGTAAGTAGAAACAAAACAAAATAAATAAAGCAAAAAGAAAACAAAAAAAGTTGGAAAAAAATAAAAAAATGCCACCTACTGGGTCACCACGGCCTGAATACGACTAGAAATCGATCCATGGGCCAGGATTCAGGCCCGCAGAAGGCCCAGTAGGCCCATTAGACATAGCAATCACAATTAGGTCCGCAAGCCTGCAATGGAGAGAAGCTCGAGAGGGGTGCGGCAGTGGGGCTTATAAACCATTGCGCGCCCCTCTCAGCTTGCGTGGTGGGACTAAACATCCCGCCGCACCGCGCCAGCTTAAGGCCTTTAGTCCCGGTTGGTGGCAACAACCGGGACTAAAGGGGTGCATTGGTACTGGTTGGTGGTACCAACCGGTACCAATGACCCCCCTTTAGTCTCGGTTGGTGCCACCAACCGGGACCAAAGCCCTCTGCACCGGTCCGTGC
>NW_025234843.1:0-6703 GCF_018294505.1 Triticum aestivum | reverse complement strand
TGGATGTAAGACTCTTGTTATTCAGCTTCTGTGTGTTCAGTGAGCATTGATCTCTGGGATCACTGTACACGTGCATTCGGTGATCACGACTTGCGAGTCGGGGTCCCCACAGAGCTGGTATCAGAGCCATCCTGACTGTAGGAAGCCTTAGTTAGCATGGACGTTAGTTAGAGCGAGACTATCCACCAGGTTACCCATATACCTATGTTTATGTTAGTATCCCAAACATAGGTCACATTCCTTTATTGACCCTTTCCCTTCCACTTTTTGTAGATGGCCGCCGTACCCGAGGACTTCCTGACCACTGGGTTTCCTGTGCTTCTTGAGGATAGCCTCAGGAAGTGCCAGTTCACTCGAGTCCCCACCTTCTCCTACCACGAGCACTGGGTCGACAGCACCAAGAGGGAGTATCACGTGGAGGTAGTCGTGAGGGCGAATGACGCCCCGACGAGCTGGTTCTTTAGGGACCCCAGATGGCGACACTGCTTCTCGCCGTGGAGACTGCCGCCCTCAAGGCGCTGACTCGCCTCCGGGATCTCCTGCCAGAGATGGCGAGAGAGCCAGCCACTCGTTACCTGCCTTATCGTAAGGAAGGTGATGACGAGAGCAGCGCACCAGCACCACCCTTGGACGAGGGACTTTCTCTCCGCTTCCAGACCTACTTCAGCTTGTGTGCCGACAGTCTGGCACAACACCTGGCCTCGGTGTCGACGGAGCTTCGGAAGGAACTCCGCGAGACCAAGGAGCTCCTCCGCATAGTCCAGATGAAGGCGGACAGGATCAAGAAGGATGGAGCACCCCCTGGACAGCCCGCAGTAGCGTATCGAGGCGGACGACCCCCACAGGTCGCACATGCCGAGGGACCACCTCAGCAACGCCGTATGACGGCAAAGGAGTACCGCAACCTCTTCAAGACGCCACCAGCAAAGCAGCGCCGTGTTCAGCTCCTTCACTCCCCCGCTTCCTCAAGTGATGAGGAGACCAAGACAGATGAAGATGAGGAGGAAGACCCAGAGGAGCCAGAATACCCGACCGAGCATTCCACCACTTAGACTCCGTTCAGGACTAGGATAGGCTAGCTCGTAGCCTATGGTAGGATAGGTCGTGTACCCCTTTTGCGAAGTCGAGTCCTTGTAATGGTTGTTATGAAACCATGTTATGTTGCGTTTGCGTTCAACTTGCTTTCATGAAGTCGTACCTTCCCTTCAGGAACTTGTAAACGACTACATTCCCCATTTGGTTTTAATGCATGAGTTTGGCCCTTCTGGCCTTTGTTTAACTTAATTTGTGTCACACCACCCCCTTACTAGGCATTCCATCTATACTGCTTTCCCTCATTGTTGTTCCCAATCATGAGACCTTGACCGCTCCAACAGGATGCCTGTTGTAACACGTACTGGTACCTCTACCCAGCCGCAAGAAGCCGGAGGTTCTGCTGAGGCCGGAGCCAGCCAGGACCAAGCCCAAGGACAGACTCCACCACCACCACCTCCTCCAAGCATGGATATGGCTCAGCTTCTCCAAGCCTTTCGAGAGGAGCGCCAAGCCAACACTGCAGCCCTCCAGATGATTGCTCAGGCTGTCAACCGCCAGCCGGCGGGGCACGGCCATGGACGTTCCACACTGGTGGAATTCAAGAAGCATGCACCACCCACTTTCATCGAGACTGCTGAACCCCTGGATGCAGACGACTGGGTCCGCACCATTGAGGATCTGCTGGCACTAGTCGGATGCACTAAGGACCGTGATAAAGTGGCGTATGCTGCCCACTGTCTCGGGGGGACTGCCAGAGCTTGGTGGGATGGATTCAAGGCTATGCATGTTGAGCAAGACATCACTTGGGACACCTTCAAGACGGAATTCCGCAAGGCCCACATCCCTTCTGGAATCATGGCCATCAAGAAGCGTGAGTTCCGAGCCCTGAAGCAAGGTAGTAGCACTGTCAAGGAGTACATGCAGAAGTTCAGTGTTCTCTCAAGGTATGCCCCTGAGGATGTCAGCACTGATGCTGCCAAAAGGGAGCGCTTCATGGAAGGCCTTAACCAGACTCTGCAGTACTCGCTTGTTGTGTGTGACTGCCCAACCTTTCCTGATCTGGTGAACAAGGCACTCATGCTTGAGGACAAGCGACGTGCCTTGGATGACACTCATAAGCGCAAGATGATCAGCAAGGGTAGCTCCAGCAACCAGAAGCCTCGCCCGTGGCAGCCAGCCCCGGTCAAGCCAACCTATCAGCAGCCAAGAGCTCCTGCACCTCGCACCAACTATCCACCTCAGCAGTATGCCAACCCCAGGCCAGCTTACAACAACCCCAATAACAATGCTGGCAAGGGCGTCGTCCCCAATCAAGTCACTTGTTTCGGATGTGGACAGCCAGGGCATTACTCCAAGAATTGCCCCAACAAGAAACCTGACGCCCCGCGCCCCAATGCGCAGAACCCGGGACAAGGCCGTGGAATGCCACCAAGGAACCAAGCTCCCCGCAACTTGCCCAACAATGGCAGGGGTCGTGTGAATCATGTCACCGCGGAAGAAGCCCAGGAGGACCCGGACGTCGTGCTGGGTACGTTCCTTGTCAACTCAGCACCCGCAACTGTTTTGTTTGATTCTGGAGCCACGCATTCTTTTGTCACCCAAAGTTTTGCATTAAAAAGTGGCATGACCCCTACACCCCTGAATAACCCTATGGTGGTACAAACCCCCGGAACAGAGATGAGAGCCAAGATAGGATGTAAAGGAGTCGGGATTACCATTAACGGGGTAGACTTCCTAGCAGACCTTATCATCCTAAAATCACAAGGCTTGGATGTGATCTTGGGAATGGATTGGCTCAGCAAACACCAAGGCTTGATTGATTGCGCCAACCGGACTGTCACTATGACCAATGGCCGAGGAGTCGAAGTTAAGTTTGCCTCCAACCCCTCCTCTTCTCAAGCCAACCAAGTCAACTGTCTGACTGAAGTTGGATTGGAGCAAGTGCCGGTAGTATGCGAGTATCCCGATGTTTTTCCTGATGAGCTACCAGGAATGCCTCCTGATCGGGACATTGAGTTCATCATCGAGCTCATACCCGGAGCAGGACCCATCTATAAGAAGCCTTATAGGATGGGATCGGAGGAGTTAGCAGAATTGAAGAAGCAGCTGGAAGAGCAGTTGAGGAAGGGATTTATCCGCCCTAGTGCCTCCCCCTGGGGATCACCTGTTCTGTTTGTGGCAAAGAAGGACGGTACCATCCGCTTATGCATTGACTACCGCTCCCTCAACGAGGTTACAATCAAGAACAAGTACCCACTTCCCAAGATTGAAGATCTGTTTGATCAACTCAATGGGGCCAAGGTGTTCTCCAAGATCGACCTCAGATCTGGGTACTACCAACTGAAGATCAGACCCCAAGATATTCCGAAGACGGCATTCGTAACCAGATATGGCCTGTATGAATGCACGGTCATGTCCTTTGGGTTGACCAATGCCCCAGCTTACTTCATGTATCTCATGAATAAGGTCTTCATGGAATATTTGGACAAGTTCGTCGTCGTCTTCATTGATGACATTCTTGTCTTCTCGAAGTCGGAAGAAGAGCACGAGCAACACTTGAGGATGGTCCTAGACAAGCTTCGAGAGCACCAACTGTATGCCAAGTTCAGCAAGTGTGAATTCTGGCTGCGTGAAGTTGGATTTCTGGGACATGTTCTAACAGAAGAGGGATTGTCAGTTGACCCTGCCAAGATAGAAGCCGTGACTGAATGGCAATCCCCGAGCAATGTGAAGGAAGTCAGAAGCTTCCTCGGACTCGCGGGATATTACCGCAAGTTCGTTGAAGGATTCTCAAGCATTGCCCGACCCATGACTCAGCTCTTGAAGAAGGACAAGAAGTTCGAATGGACGCCGAAGTGCGAAGAAAGCTTCCAGGAGCTGAAGAAGAGGCTAACCACCGCTCCAGTTCTGGCCACACCAGATATACACAAGGAGTTTGTGATATATTGTGATGCGTCAAGAATCGGACTGGGAGGTGTTCTGATGCAAGAAGGCAGAGTCGTGGCCTACCTTTCAAGGCAGCTACGACCTCACGAAGAGAACTACGCTACTCATGACCTTGAGCTAGCAGCAGTGGTTCATGCCCTGAAGACTTGGCGACATTACCTCTTGGGGAAGCGATGTGAGGTATACACGGATCACAAAAGTCTGAAGTATATTTTCACTCAGAGGGAATTGAACATGAGGCAGAGAAGATGGCTGGAGTTGATAAAGGATTATGACCTCAGTGTTCAATACCACCCTGGAAAGGCTAATGTGGTAGCAGACGCGTTGAGCAGGAAGGCTTGCTCCTTGAATGCTATGCTAAAGCACAAGCTACCCGCCTTGTATGAAGAACTTGAAAGCTTCGGGTTGGAACTGGTTGCACCAGGATTCTTGGCCAACCTCGAAGTTAAGCCTACCTTGATGGATGATATCAAGAAAGCTCAGAAGGGGCATGAGAGTATTGAAGGCATCAAGAGGAAGATCAAGGCAGGCAAAGCCTCAGGATTCTCAGAAGATGAGGAAGGAATTGTGTGGTTTGGGAATCGCATCTGCGTGCCCAACAAGGTTGAGCTCAAGAACCTGATCTTGCAAGAAGCTCATGACAGCCCATATTCCATCCACCCTGGAGGCACCAAGATGTATCAAGACCTGAAGGAAAGATTTTGGTGGCACGGGATGAAAAGGGAGATTGCCACCTATGTTGCAAAATGTGACGTATGCCAGAGAGTCAAAGCTGAGCATCAGCGACCCGCTGGGTTGTTGCAACCCCTCAAGGTGCCTGAATGGAAGTGGGACAAAGTCGGGATGGACTTCATCACCGGTTTACCCAGGTCAAGCAAGGGACATGACTCAATATGGGTCATCGTTGACCATTTGACCAAGGTGGCCCACTTCATTCCTGTCAAGACGACCTACAAGGGGAACCAGTTAGCCAGTCTCTACATTAACCGAATTGTGAGCCTTCATGGTGTTCCCAAGGAGATTGTGTCAGATCGAGGAACCCAGTTCACCTCAAGGTTTTGGAAGAAATTCCAGGAGGCTATGGGGACCAAGTTGTCCTTCAGCACTGCTTTCCACCCACAGACCGGAGGTCAGACCGAGCGAGTGAATCAAATACTCGAAGACATGCTCCGAGCCTGTGTCTTAGCTTATGGAGCTAAGTGGGAAGATTGCCTCCCTTTCGCCGAGTTCTCTTACAACAACAGTTATCAGGCCAGCCTTCAGATGGCACCATTTGAAGTGTTATACGGGCGGAAGTGCCGTACACCTCTCAACTGGTCGGAGACCGGAGAAGGACTTGTCTTTGGGCCTGATATCCTTCGTGAAGCAGAAGAGCAAGTCCAGCTTGTCAGAGAGCGTCTGAAGTCTGCCAAGTCAAGGCAGAAGAGCTATGCGGACTCACGTCGCAGAGACATAAACTTCCGAGTTGGAGACCATGTCTATCTCCGGGTCACCCCTCTCAAAGGAGCCCAGCGCTTTCATGTCAGGGGAAAGCTCGCTCCGAGATACATTGGGCCCTTCAAGATCACTGAGCGACGAGGGGAGGTGGCTTACCAGTTGGAACTTCCACCTGAACTTTCTGATGTGCACAACGTGTTCCACGTGTCACAACTCCGGAAGTGTCTCCAAGTTCCAGACAAGCCCGACCTCTACAAGGACGTCAATCACCAAGCCATTGATCTTCAACCTGATTTGACTTATCGTGAGAGGCCCATCTGCATTCTGGATGAGGCTGAACGACGCACTCGAAGCCGCACCATCAAGTACTTCAAAGTCCAATGGAGCAATCACACCGAAGCAGAAGCAACTTGGGAGCGTGAAGACTACCTTAGATCCGAATTTTCGTATCTCTTTTAAGCCTAGTTTAGGAATCTCGGGGACGAGATTCTTGTAAGGGGGGTAGGTCTGTCACACCCTGCATTTTGTAACATTTCATTTTCATTAATAAAGCATGAAAATTTGGACCAACAAAAACTTTTTGCATTATTTGGCTTTTATTTGGAGTTGGTTTTCTCTCTGTGTTTCTTTTCAAGTGCTTCTTGAAGTCAACTACTCTACCCTCTATATTCCATCTCCTTACCCCAAGCTCCTGACCAATGACCATGCCATGTGAATAGTGCTATATAGAATTTTCTTACAAAAATAATTTGGCCAGAAAGTATTTTCTAAAATTAGTTTTCCAAAAACCCCTGAATTGAGGTTTGCACTGCAAGTACTTGATTAAGGGCAGTAAAAATCTTTCCAAAAATATATTTGACTCCTATTAGATATAGGATGCCCAGGAACCACAAAAATATAATTTTAAAAGTTACTGTTCTATTTTATTTAAAAGCTTTTTCTTAAGGCCAGAAATGGTCTTTAATAGGAAAAAATTACTTTACTGTTTCAAAAATATTTGACAAAATTTAGGGAAACTCATAGGACATATATTGTCCATATATAAGAGTTTCAACACCTGGTCATGTTCAAAATATTGGTCAAATCCCTCTAAAACCCTTTCTGGATATTTCAAGCTTTTGAAATATTTACAAAGGAAATATTCTCCAAAAATTCCAGGAAAATTCCATCATGTCACATATGACATATTAGATGATCTTGCCAAGTCTCATGACTTGGAGAACAAGATAACACCATCAAAACCCCTCAAAACTATCTCTGTCCATTCTGAAGTTTGATCAACTTT
>NW_025234842.1:5974-6704 GCF_018294505.1 Triticum aestivum | reverse complement strand
TGCTATGCGTGCGAAATGATGATACCATGCCAAGTTCCAACATTTTCAGAGTTCATTTTGTAGTGATTTTCAAGTTCAACGTCATTTAGCTCTCTAAACAAATCGGTAAATGACTGAAAAACAGCAAATGATGTCAGAACGTGTTGGAAATTGATGACGTCGCTTTGAAAGATGCATACTGAACGCAAAAATAGGCTGGAGTTCAAATAAGTTTAAAAAACATTGAAGTGCCCGTGTAACAGATGAGTTCTCGTCCGAAACCCTGATACTCCGAAAGAGATTGTCCAGTTTGTACACGAGGTGCGTCCAGTTTTCGCCGTGACCCTCTCTACTCTTTTGCACATGCTATGCGGGCGAAATGATGATACCATGCCAAGTTCAACCATTTTCAGAATTCATTTTTAGTGATTTTCAATTTCACCATCATTTAGCTCCCTAAACAAATCGGTAAATGGCTGAAAAATAGCAAATGATGTCAGAACGTGTTGGAAATTGATGATGTCGCTTTGAATGATGCATACTGAACGCAAAAATAGGCTGGAGTACAAATAAGTTGAAAAAACATTGAAGTAACCGTGTAACAGATGAGTTCTCGTCCGAAACACTGATACTCCGAAAGAGATTGTCCAGTTTGTACACGAGGTGCGTCCAGTTTTCGCCGTGACCCTCTCTACTCTTTTGCACATGCTATGCGGGCGAAATGATGATACCATGCCAAGTTCCAACATTT
>NW_025234842.1:5230-5720 GCF_018294505.1 Triticum aestivum | reverse complement strand
CTTTGAAAGATACATACTGAACGCAAAAATAGGCTGGAGTTCAAATAAGTTTTAAAAACATTGAAGTGCCCGTGTAACAGATGAGTTCTCGTCCGAAACACTGATACTCCGAAAGAGATTGTCCAGTTTGTACACGAGGTGCGTCCAGTTTTCGCCGTGACCCTCTCTACTCTTTTGCACATGCTATGCGGGCGAAATGATGATACCATGCCAAGTTCCAACATTTTCAGAGTTGATTTTGTAGTGATTTACGATTTCACCATCATTTAGCTCGCTAAACAAATCGGTAAATGGGTGAAAAACAGCAAATGATGTCAGGACGTGTTGGAAATTGATGATGTCGCTTTGAATGATGCATACTGAACGCAAAAATAGGCTGGAGTTCAAATAAGTTTAAAAAACATTGAAGTGCCCGTGTAACAGATGGGTTCTCGTCCGAAACCCTGATACTTCGAAAGAGATTGTCCAGTTTGTACACGAGGTGCGTCCA
>NW_025234842.1:1431-2763 GCF_018294505.1 Triticum aestivum | reverse complement strand
GCGGACGAAATGATGATACCATGCCAAGTTCCAACATTTTCATAGTTTATTTTGTAGTGATTTTCAAGTTCAACGTCATTTAGCTCTCTAAACAAATCGGTAAATGACTGAAAAACAGCAAATGATGTCAGAACGTGTTGGAAATTGATGACGTCGCTTTGAAAGATACATACTGAACGCAAAAATAGGTTGGAGTTCAAATAAGTTTAAAAAACATTGAAGTGCCCGTGTAACAGATGAGTTCTCGTCCGAAACACTGATACTCCGAAAGAGATTGTCCAGTTTGTACACGAGGTGCGTCCAGTTTATGCCGTGACCCTCTCTACTCTTTTGCGCATGCTATGCGGGCGAAATGATGATACCATGCCAAGTTCCAACATTTTCAGAGTTGATTTTGTAGTGATTTTCAATTTCACCATCATTTAGCTCCCTAAACAAATCGGTAAATGACTGAAAAATAGCAAATGATGTCAGAACGTGTTGGAAATTGATGATGTCGCTTTGAATGATGCATACTGAACGCAAAAATAGGCTGGAGTTCAAATAAGTTTAGAAAACATTGTAGTGCCCGTGTAACAGATGAGTTCTCGTCCGAAACCCTGATACTTCGAAAGAGATTGTCCAGTTTGTACACGAGGTGCGTCCAGTTTTCGTCGTGACCCTCTCTACTCTTTTGCACATGCTATGCGGACGAAATGATGATACCATGCCAAGTTCCAACATTTTCATAGTTCATTTTGTAGTGATTTTCAAGTTCAACGTCATTTAGCTCTCTAAACAAATCGGTAAATGACTGAAAAACAGCAAATGATGTCAGAACGTGTTGGAAATTGATGACGTTTCTTTGAAAGATACATACTGAACGCAAAAATAGGCTGGAGTTCAAATAAGTTTTAAAAACATTGAAGTGCCCGTGTAACAGATGAGTTCTCGTCCGAAACACTGATACTCCGAAAGAGATTGTCCAGTTTGTACACGAGGTGCGTCCAGTTTTCGCCGTGACCCTCTCTACTCTTTTGCACATGCTATGCGGGCGAAATGATGATACCATGCCAAGTTCCAACATTTTCAGAGTTGATTTTGTAGTGATTTACGATTTCACCATCATTTAGCTCGCTAAACAAATCGGTAAATGGGTGAAAAACAGCAAATGATGTCAGGACGTGTTGGAAATTGATGATGTCGCTTTGAATGATGCATACTGAACGCAAAAATAGGCTGGAGTTCAAATAAGTTTAAAAAACATTGAAGTGCCCGTGTAACAGATGGGTTCTCGTCCGAAACCCTGATACTTCGAAAGAGATTGTCCAGTTTGTACACGAGGTGCGTCCA
>NW_025234842.1:0-732 GCF_018294505.1 Triticum aestivum | reverse complement strand
ACTGAAAAACAGCAAATGATGTCAGAACGTGTTGGAAATTGATGACGTCGCTTTGAAAGATGCATACTGAACGCAAAAATAGGCTGGAGTTCAAATAAGTTTAAAAAACATTGAAGTTCCCGTGTAACAGATGAGTTCTCGTCCGAAACCCTGATACTCCGAAAGAGATTGTCCAGTTTGTACACGAGGTGCGTCCAGTTTTCGCCGTGACCCTCTCTACTCTTTTGCACATGCTATGCGGGCGAAATGATGATACCATGCCGAGTTCCAACATTTTCAGAGTTCATTTTGTAGTGATTTTAAAGTTCAACGTCATTTAGCTCCCTAAACAAATCGGTAAATGACTGAAAAATAGCAAATGATGTCAGAACGTGTTGGAAATTTATGATGTCGCTTTGAATGATGCATACTGAACGCAAAAATATGGTGGAGTTCAAATAAGTTTAAAAAACATTGAAGTGCCCGTGTAACAGATGAGTTCTCCTCCGAAACCCTGATACTCCGCAAGAGATTGTCCAGTTTGTACACGAGGTGCGTCCAGTTTATGCTGTGACCCTCTCTACTCTTTTGCACATGCTATGCGGGCGAAATGATGATACCATGCCAACTTCCAACATTTTCAGAGTTGATTTTGTAGTGATTTACAATTTCACCATCATTTAGCTCCCTAAACAAATCGGTAAATGAGTGAAAAACAGCAAATGATGTCAGAACGTGTTGGAAATTGATGAT
>NW_025234841.1:0-6704 GCF_018294505.1 Triticum aestivum | reverse complement strand
TAACTGCATTTGATCACCGCTTGGATGTGGTCTAGCTTGGGGCGTCGTCCACGGTTCGAGGAAGAGGATATGGCACCGGGCTGCCCGCCGGCAGCCCCGGTGACAACTTCACGGAGGTGGAAGTGGAGCTGGCTCGTCCGCTGGCGTGGTGGAGATGGCGTCGGGCTGCATGTCGCCGTCCCTTTGATGTCGTCGTGGTGGTATAGACGGTGCCGGGTTGCACGCCGGCAGCCCCTCCCATGTCACCGCCGAGGTGGTCCAGGTGGAGTTGGCAGTGAGCTACTCGCGGGCGGCCTCGTTGTTGTCGTCGCCGTGTTGGAGTTGGGGCCGAGCTACTCGCCAGCGGCCTCACCGCTGTCGTCATGGAAACGTATATGGAAGAAGGCACCGCCATCGCCATGTCCTTCTCCATGTCGAGGTGGATGGTGGTGGATCCTTGGAGCTGGCCTCCTCCTTCCGGCGTGTGCAGGTGTACACTTCTCGGTTCATGATGGATGCCTTCCCTTCAGTACCTGGTATACATTGGTGTGTAGGATGTCGGTGCAGATGGGAGAACGCACCACCGGCTACTTCCTGGTGCATGTGTCGATGTAGAAGGAAGCATCGCAGGTTCGTTCTCCGGCGCGCGTCGGTCGTCGGCATGGTGCGTGCAGGGCGCCGTGAACGCCAGCGCGTCATCCGCGTCCGTACGTCCCGGCTACGCTTATGCCCACGACAGAGTCCTCTTCGGTGCGGTGCCCGCGGACTGCGTCGGCGCGTGTACTTGCTGCCCCAAGTTGAGTCTGTGCATCTCCCCTTAGGCGCGCTCTGCGTCATCGCTCCTCGGGAGACTGAAATGAGAGATGGGAAGAGAGAGAAGATTAATTATATAGGCATGCCATTGACAAAGAATGATGCTTGTGTTGATGTACTGTGTGCAGCGTATATGGAAAAACGCTTCGCCGGGCTCGCCGGTGGACTTCCATTCATCGTCGCGGATGCCGGCGTGTCATCCGCGGCCGTCCCGACTCCCGACAACGAGTGCACCCAGGGCGTTGTCCTCCTCGGTGCGGTGCCCTCGGCCTCCGTCGGCGCATATAGTCGCGGCCACCGTGGGCGCGTATAGTCGCGGCCTCCTCGGTTCTTCTGCATGCATGTGAGGCGTACTCTGTGTTGTCGCTCCCCTCGGGCGCGCTCCGCGTGGGTTGCTCTCAGGTAGCCATAGCCAGCTAGCTTCGACTTGTATAGCGCCGTGACATCGGAGCCTCCGTCCACGCCGGCGGCGCGGCCCGTCGTGGCCACGGGTGTGTTCCTGGCACACCTCGTGCATGCACCTCCATGTCACCTGAAAGATTAGGATGGAGAGAAAAAGATATATGTATATGCGGACAAACCATGAAGAAAGAAGTGGAGCACCGTGTGTCTGCGGATGATGACTTCCGCGGAACTAGCTTGGACGAGTCCACATGAAGCGGCCGTGTGTGCGTCATGGCAGCCGCCATCGTTGCGGGCTGCGTATGTCTTCATTGTTGGAATAAGCCACGCCGTCTTGTGCAGTCCGGCTCGTCGGGCGCATCCGGTGCGCGCGGGATGTGCGGGTCGCAAAGGTGCGGTCGGGCTCGTCGGACGCGTCGGATGCACGCGGGACGTGCGGGACGCGACACCGTAGGTGAGCGTATGTATGTATGTATCGCGTCAGCTAGCGAGGCGGGCATGCATGCATGTAGTAGTTGCGGTGTAGTCAGGTTGTTAGCAGCGGCCGGCCGCATCGTGCGCGTAGAGCGCGTCGTGGGCGTGGCCGGCTGATTCGCTCGCTCGCAGCGGAGGCTGGTTCGTGCGTACGTGCGCATGGGAACTTGGGTGCTACGCTGCTGTAGGACTACAATGCAGGGCCAAGAGTGTATTTGTAAATTGAGTTGGTTCTGGGAAAAGAAGAAGGCCTGTGTGTGCAGCCGGGTGTTCGTCGCCGGAAAAACTCCAGTGTGCCCCGTTGCTACTTCTACCTCCAGCTGCTGCGTGAGAGAGAGAGAGAGAGCGCTAGCTAGGCCTGTGGCAACAACAGTTGGTATTCAGAGCTACGGTTCGAGGCCATCATCGGCGGTCATGGCGGTCGTCCCTCACGGTAGTGGTGGCGGGGCGATGGCGTCGCAGCTGCCACCGCTAACGACGACGAATTACACCGTCTGGGCGATCAAGTCGGAGGCTATCCTTGACGCCCAGGGGCTGTGGAGTGCGGTGGCTCCGGCGGAGGGCAAGGCGATCGACGCCGGGAAGAGCAAGACGGTGCGGGCGGCGATGCTGGACGCGCTGCCGGAGGACTTGATGAAGCAAGTGGTGACGAAGCCAACCGCGAAGGAGGTATGGGACTCCCTCAAGGTTCCCTCCCGGGTGCGGGCGGCGAGGCTCGGGACGCTGCGCGGCGAGTTCGATCGCCTGCGGATGGACGACGGCAACGAGGTGGATGACTATGCCGAGAAGGCCAGCGGCATGGCGGCGAGGTACGCGATGCTCGGGTCGATGCTCGACGACAGCGCCATGGTGAAGAAATTGATCGACACCGTGCAGGACCGCCTGTACGCCGCGGTGGCTGGAATCAAGCAATTCTGCAACATGGAGGAGATGGCGTTCGAGGAGGCGCTCGGGCGGCTGAAGGCGTTCGAGGAACAGACGCGGCAGCGCATGCAGGCCCGCGGCGAGCGCGCGGACGGGCAGATGTTGATGACGGCGGCACAATGGCCGGCTCGGGAGCGACGGCAAGGCGGACGCGGCTATGGCGACCACGACAACGATGGCATGGGGAGCACAGCGTTGGGCAACAGAGGAAAGCGACATGGATGCTGCTACAAATCCGGGGAGTACGGGCACTTCCGGCGCAAGTGCCCGCAACTGTGGAAATGACCAGTGGTGGAGCAGGCTCTCCTGGCAGACGCCGACGCCGACGACAACAGACTCCTCAAGGCCGTGGCTTAGGGGTGTGTGTTGGAATAAGCCATGGCATCTGGTGCAGTCGGGCTAGTCGGGCGCGTCGGATGCATGCGGGACATGCTGGACGCGCTAGTGCGGTCGGGCTCGTGGGACGCATCAGGTGCGTGCGGGACGCTGCGCCGTAGGCGTGCGTATCTATGTATCGCGTGAGCTAGCTAGACGGGCATGCATGCATGTAGTAGTTGCGGTGTAGTCTGGTTGTTAGCAGCGGCCGGCCGCGTCGTGCGCGTAGCGTGCATCGTGGGCGTGGGCGGGTGATTCGCTCACTCGCAGTGGAGGCTCGGTGGTGCGTATGTGCGCATGGGAACTTGGGTGCTACATTGCTGTAGGACTACAAAGCAGGGCCACGAGTGTGTTTGTAAATTGAGTTGGTTCTCTGGGAAAAGAACAAGGGTTGTGTGTGCAGCCGGGTGTTCGTCGCCGGAAAAACTCCAGTGTGCCCCATTGCTACTTCTACCGCCAGCTGCTGAGTGAGAGAGAGCGCTAGCTAGGCCTGTGGCAACAACAGTTGGTATTTAGAGCTACGGTTCGAGGCGATCACCGGCGGCGATGGCGGTCGTCCCTCACGTCAGTGGTGACGCCGCCGCTGATGACGACGAATTACACCGTCTGGGAAATCAGTCGGAGGTTATCCTTGACGCCCAGGGGCTGTGGAGTGCGGTGGCTCCAGCAGAGGGCAAGGCGGTCGATGCCAGGAAGAGCAAGACGGCGTGGGCGGCGATGCTGGGCCCGCTGCCGGAGGACTTGCTGATGCAAGTGGCGACAAAGCCAACCGCGAAGGAGGTATGGGACTCCCTCAAGGGTCGCACCCAGGTGCGGGCGGCGAGGCTCGGGACGCTGCGCGGCGAGTTCAATCGCCTGCGGATGGACGACGGCGACAAGGTGGACGACTTGCCGGGGAGGTCAGCGGCATGGCGGCGAGGTACGCGGTGCTCAGGTCGATGCTCGATGACAGCGCCATGGTGAAGAATTTGCTCGACACCATGCCGGACCGCCTGTACTCCGCGGTGGCCGGAATCGAGCAATTCTGCAACATGGAGGAGTAGCGTTTGAGGAGGCGCTCGGGCGGCTCAAGGCGTTCGAGGAGCAGACGCGGCGGTGCGTGCAGGCCAGCGGCGAGCACGCGGACGGGCAGCTATTGTTGACGGAGGTGGTCGGTGATACATCTTCAACGTATCTATAATTTTTGATTGTTCCATGCTATTATATTACCTGTTTTGGATGTTTAATGGGCTTTACTATACACTTTTATATTATTTTTGGGACTAACCTATTAACCAGAGGCCCAGTTCAAATTGTTTTTTTTTGTCTATTTCAGTGTTTCGCGAAAAAGGAATATCAAACGGAGTCCAAACGGAATGAAACCTTTTGTGAGTTATTTTTGGAACAAACGCAATTCAGAAGACTTGGAGTGGATGTCAAGAAGCAAACGAGGAAGCCACGAGGCAGGGAGGCGCGCCCTAGGGGGGTGGGCACGTCCCCCACCCTCGTGGGCCCCTCGTGGCTCCCCTGATCGACTTCCTTCGCATATATATACTCACGCACCCTAAAACATCCAGGAGCACCACGAAACCCTATTTCCACCGTCACAACCTTCTGTACCTATGAGATCCCATCTTGGGCCCTTTTCCGGCGTTCTGCCGGAGGGGGAATCGATCACGGAGGGCTTCTACATCAACGCCATAGCCTCTCCGATGAAGTGTGAGTAGTTTACCACAGACCTTCGGGTCCATAGTTATTAGCTAGATGACTTCTTCTCTCTCTTTGGATCTCAATACAAAGTTCTCCTTGATCTTCTTGGAGATCTATTCGATGTAATTCTTTTTGTGGTGTGTTTGTCGAGAGCTGATGAATTGTGAGTTTATGATCAAGATTATCTATGAACAATATTTGAATCTCCTCTGCATTCTTTTATGTATTATTTGTTATTTTTGCAATTCTCTTCAAATTATCAGTTTGGTTTGGCCTACTAGATTGATCTTTCTTGCAATGGGAGAAGTGCTTAACTTTGGGTTCAATCTTGCGGTGTCCTTTCCCAGTGACAGCAGGGGCAGCAAGGCACGTATTTTATTGTTGCCATCAAGGATAAAAATATTTGGTTTATATCATATTGCTTGAGTTTATCCCTCTGCATCATGTCATCTTGCTAATATGTTACCCTGTTCTTATGAACTTAATACTCTAGATGCATGCTCGATAACGGTCGATGTGTGAAGTAATAGTAGTAGATGCAGAATCGTTTCGATCTACTTGTCGCAGACGTGATGCCTATATACATGATCATGCCTAGATATTCTCATAACTATGCACTTTTCTATCAATTGTTCGACAGTAATTTGTTCACCCACCATAATACTTATGATATCTTGAGAGAAGCCACTAGTGAAACCTATGGCCCCCGGGTCTATTTTTCATCATATAAGTTCTCAATCTACTTTATTTTGCAATCTTTACCTTCCAAACTATATCATAAAAATACCAAAAATATTAATTTATCTTATTATCTCTATCAGATCTCACTTTTGCAAGTTGCCGTGAAGGGATTGACAACCCCTTTATCGCGTTGGTTGCAAGGTTCTTATTTGTTTGTCTAGGTACGAGGGATTTGCGTGTAGCCTCCTACTGGATTGATACCTTGGTTCTAAAAAACTGAGGAAAATACTTACACTACTTTGCTGCATCACCCTTTTCTCTTCAAGGGAAAACCAACGCATGCTCAAGAGGTAGCAGCCGGCTTGGGAGCGACGGAAAGGCGGACGCGGCTACGGCGACCACGACAACGACGGCGCCGCGTGCGCAGCGTTGGGCAGCGGAGGAAAGTGCCATGGACGCTGCTACAAATGCGGGGAGTACGGGCACTTCCGGCGCGAGTGCCCCCAGCTCCAAAAAGGACCGGTGGTGGAGCATGCTCTCCTGGGCGATGCCAACACCGACGACAACGGACTCCTCTAGGTCGTGGCTTAGGGGGTGTGTGTTGGAATAAGCCACCGGCAGTCGGGCTCGGCGGGCGCGTCGGATGCGTGCGAGACGTGCGGGACGCACTAGTGCGGTCGGGCTCGTCGGACGCGTCAGGTGCATGTGGGACGTGCGAGATGCGACACCGTAGGTGAGCGTATATATGTGTTGCGTGAGCTATCTAGACGGGCATGCATGCATGTAGTAGTTGCGGTGTAGTCAGGATTTTAGAAGCGGCCGGCCGCATCGTGCGTGTAGCGCGCGTCGTGGGCGTGGCCGGGCGATTCGCTCGCTCGCAGTGGAGTCTCGTTTGTGCGTACGTGCCCATGGGAACTTGGGTGCTACGCTGCTGTAGGACTACAAAGCAGGGCCACGACTGTGTTTGTAAATTGAGTTGGTTCTCTGGGAAAAGAACAAAGGGTTGTGTGTGCAGCCGGGTGTTCGTCGCCGGAAAAACTCCAGTGTGCCCCATTGCTTCTTCTACCTCCAGCTGCTGCGTGAGAGAGAGAGAGAGCGCTAGCTAGGCCTGTGGCAACAACAGTTGGTATTCAAAAGCTATGGTTCGAGGCGATCACCGGCGGCCATGGCGGTCGTCCCTCACGGTAGTGGTGGCGGGGCGATGGCGTTGCAGCTGCCGCAAGTGACGACGACGAAGTACACCGTCTGGGCGATCAAGTCGGAGGCTATCCTTGACGCCCAGGGGCTGTGGAGTGCGGTAGCTCCAGTGGAGGGCAAGGCGGTCAACGCCGGGAAGAGCAAGAAGGCGCGGGCGGCGATGCTGGGCG
>NW_025234840.1:0-6706 GCF_018294505.1 Triticum aestivum | reverse complement strand
ATATAGCATCGACTCGAACTTAAGTCTCACTCGACTGAGACTTAGCAGGCCCATTTGTATGCCGAGGTCGCCGAGTCAAGCGGGTAGCGGCCATCTTCCAAATGATGGTGTTGCATCGTTAATGCTATTGTTGGTTTGTCATTGAACGATCCAATCCTATGTTTATTCCTCGACAAAACTAATAAAAAGGATGCTCATTTAAAAATCAAGCTAAGAAAGGGATCACGTTCTCTTCGGAAAGAAATGATAGATGTCGCATACAGAAAGTAAAACATGCTGGATTAACACGATTTTCCACTTCTCCTCTTCGCATTATCACAAACATTTTTTTGGATCTTTGTTACTCAAGAAACCAAAACAAATAACCAAAGCATATTAACAACACTAGCCTCACTTCTGAAAATCATAGGACTAGCTAGCTGATACACATTAGAGTAGACACTTGGGCTTCACTTGGACTCGTCGATCTGCAGTGAACCTTGCCATATGGCTTTGCAAGGTAAGATCTCCTCCTTGCCAGAGCAACACGTACCTCTCATTCCCTAGCTTGAACAAACTAATGAAGAACACCGTACTACTAAGCACGTAATATCTACATGTATTTACATTTACTATGATTACCTTTCGCTCATGGCCAGTTTTACAGTTTACATATGTTAACTTCGTCACCGGCCGGAGGACAGAGCGGGGAAGTACTCCTGGCTGTTGTTTGGTGCCGAGGGCGGCTGCCGGAAGCTGTCGTAGGATGTCTCCTGCGTCGCGCGCGTCGACGAACCAGTGCCTGTGCCGACGTAGCTGCCCCCGCTGCTCGTCGTCATCTCGATGTCGCTCAGGCTGAAGTGCGCCGCTCCCCCTTCCGGCGGCCACACGAAGGTCGGCTTGAACAGCGGCACCTCCGGCGGCGGCGCCTTCTTGGACACGATCTGCAGCACCTCCGGCATGGTGGGCCTGTCCCCGGGGTTGGGGCTGCTGCACGCGAGTCCGAGGAGCAGCAGCCTGTTGGCCTCGTCGGAGTCGTACCCTGCCGTGCCGAGATCCTGGTCCACGGCCCCGACCAGCGCGCCGCGGCCGTGCATCCGCCACACGAAGTCAACCAGCAGCGGGCAGGTCGCGTCGTCGCGCAGCGCGGTGCGGCCCGTGACGACCTCCAGCACGAGCGCGCCGAAGGCGAACACGTCCGTCTGGCTCGTGGCCTTGTGCCCCACGGAGTACTCCGGCGCGATGTAACCGCGCGTGCCGGCGACGCCGATGTCGGTGAAGGAGCTCCGGTCGAAGTCGATGACGCGGGCGAGGCCGAAGTCCCCGAGGCGCGCCGAGAAGGACGCGTCCAGCATGACGTTGCTGGCCTTGATGTCGCGGTGGAGCACCGTGCGGCCATACTCGTGGTGCACGTAGTGCAGGCCAGAGGCAACGTCGGCGACGATGCCGTAGCGGCTCGCCCAGCTGAGCGGCGCCGCCCGCTGCTCCTGGGCGCCGCCGCGCCGGAAGAGGTGCTGGTCGAGGCTGCCGTTGGGCATGTACTCGTACACCAGCAGCAGCTGCCCTTTCTTGTAACACCAACCTGCACCAAAAACGCAACTAGACGTTCAGAACCATCACCTAACCAATAATCTATTTTTGTTGCACCTTGGTCCTCAGATAGTAGAAAATTCAAAGAGACTATAGATATAACTACATTTGATCATTCACGTTTCGTGTAGCAAGTGACAATGCTACGTTTGGTAGCCCGTTAACGATTGCATAAACGCGTTGTGATCTGAATAGAGTACTGGCATCTACTCCATCACTTGGACTTGTCAATGCCTTAAAATACAAACGGAAGCAGCAAAACTAACTAGAGAACGGTTGATTAGGACTAAACCATCATTTTCCTAGTCAAGTCTCGGCTGATAAACAATGATCATGTGATTAAGTGAGGGATTCATGCACATACCAATGAGGGGCACGATGTTCTTGTGGCGAAGGCGGTTGATGATGTCCACCTCCTTGACGAAGTCCTCGACGCACCTGGCATCATCCCGGATGAACTTCTTCACGGCGACCTCCGACGGCTCCGTCTGGCCGTGCTCGGCAGGGAGCGTCCCCTTGTACACGACGCCGTACCCTCCTTTCCCCAGCCGCAGCCGCTCGTCGAAGTTCTTGGTCGCCTTCCTCAGCATCTCGTACGAGAACTCCCTCGGCATCCCCGGGAGGTGGCTCAGCGTGTGCCCCAGCCGCGTCTGGCTCCTCTGTATCTTGCGCCTCGCCCGCGACATTCTGGCCAGGAAGAAGGCGGCAATGGCGGTGGCGATCACGGCGACGGACGCGAAGACGGCGACGAGGATTATCCACTCCTTCTTCTCCTTCTTGGGGAAGGTCTCGATTGACATGCTCCATTCCAGGATGCAGTTGAGCTCGAAGGTGGTGCCCGTGGAAGCCGTGAAGCCGATGTATGCCTGCTCGGGGACGTGCTCGCTGAGGTCCAGCGGGCTGGCCAGGACCGGGGTCGCCGGCTTCGGTTTCCCCTTGCCGCCCATGTACACCGTGACACGCCGGCCCACGCCGTCGTACTCGATCCAGACGGTGTAGTTGGCGGACGTCTGGGCGTTGGTGGCGATGGTGATGTTGAAGTCGGCGAGGTTGGCCGTGGCGTTGGACACGACGCTGCCGATGTCGAGGCCGACGTGGTTAGCGCTCGGGTCGTGGCTCTGGTTGAAGGTGTCGAACTCGATCGCCACGAAGCGGTTCTTGGATGGGCCGGCGGCCTGCAGCGTCGCGTTGGTGAGGCCGAGGAACCCGCCGTGGCTGCCGGGAGGCGGCTTGTCGAGCGAGGGCGCGATGACGAACGCCAGGCCCTCGCCGGGGACCGCCTTGTCGTAGAACACGTTCATGGAGAAGGTGCTGTTGAACGACACGACACGGACACGCGGAGGCTGCGGCCGCGGCGCACGGCCGGTGCCGGTGCCGCCGTTGCCGCCACCGGGGACCTCGGTCTCGTCGTCGGGGAGAGTGTGCCAGATCGTGAAGGGCTGCTTGAGGAGGACGGAGCCGGATTTGTTGACGAGGTAGGCGTCGCTGTTGCGGGTGTCGGGCGTGAGCTGGAGCGCGCCGCCGTTGATGATGGCGTCCTTGAGCACCTGCAGGGTGGCCGAGTCGCTCCGGTCGAAGGAAGCGTACGGGCCGTAGCTCCTCACCACCACCCGCTCCTCCAGCTCCCGCAGCGGCCGCTGCTCCCTCGCGCTGCAGACGAAGGCGGCGCAGAGCCAGAGAAACAGCACGGCGACGAGGCAGCTGGCGCCGAAGCGCCGGAGAGAGTCGTGCCGCGCCATGGTGGACAGAGCGACTGTGGTTGTGTGGAGCGGGTGAGGGAGGGAGGGAGGATCCACGGTGTCGCCCCTGCAGGCTCTATGTATGTTGCGGCGAGGTGAGAGTTGGTCGTGCGGGCCGGGGGAAAGGGAAGGCGCACGGGAAATTCCTCCGTCCCTGCCGATCACGGCCTGACCGGGAAGGCGGAGCTCATGGCATCGTCGGGGAAACGTGGAGTACAGCGACGGCGTACGGTCAGTTGACATATTTAAATGCATGTGTGGGAAATGGCGGGGTGCCAGGTGCCCAGGTCTAACTATAGAGTTTCCCAGCTTTTTCTGCGCGTCCAAAAAAACATACTAGAATTGTATCTCACGGTATGGATGGTTTCAGTCATTTTCCTGAAAAGAATTGTCTATTATAAAAATTTACAGGAAGTACAAAGTATCTCAAATATAATAAAATTACGTCGAGATTCAGAGACCATCAAACAACCACCAATACCGTCAGAACGACCCATTGTCGCCGCTTTCCTATCAGAGCCAGCTTGACCTTTATTAATGGCGGCACTTTCAAAGACCAGCGCCCTAGATTAAACTTTTGTATAGATATATGAAGCAGCTGACATCAGATCGCGCTACATGTCGAGAAACCCTAACGTCACTCCACCAAGGAGACGGGAGGACCGTACGCCAGAGCCCCATCGACTACATCCGAACCGACGAACTGGAGGGGGATCGAAGTCCGAAAGGCAAAATGGAAGAAGAAGCTGTCATTCACCCAAACGCCGCATCTACGAGGACAAAAACCATAATCTAAACTACTAATCAAAGTGGAGACATCGAGATTTTCCTTCTTGCCACCGGTCGCCGGAGTGGCGTGCAAAGGAGAGGTGAATTCATGGACTCGCCGATAAAGTCTGATAACAAGGATCACCCTAGCCGTCTAGGGTTAGGAGAGAGAAATGAGAGAAAGTTGTAAGAACGCCTCATGGTTTTAGTCATATTCGCGAACAGACATCCCGGTCGCCGTCGCTGGTGCGTGGGATCCGGAGCATGTTACGACGACGTGGGCAGGTGAGGTCCCGCTGAGCTGATCCAGGCACACCCTGCCTCGATCTGTTTTGGAACTTTGTCCGTGACCTGAACATACACGCCCAGCCGGTCGTCGCCGTCTTTTTGTTTAGCCACGGCTAGCTCGGGTGCGTGTGAACCCGCGCTGAAATGGGATAGTGCCGCCGAGGCTTGAATTTGAATAGTGTCTACGGAGTATTTTGCTTTGCTAGCATGGAACCGGTGCTACATTGCTATCTTTCAACCATCTACTATCCCTGGAACGAACTCATTCAACTTATATATATATAGGATGAACTTGGTGCATTCGGAAATTTCTTGGCCTTCCAAGAAATTAGATTTGATGAATCAAGGCCACTCTGCACGCAAGTTTGACTCGCGTTGCGTGGGATGCCGTCGAACAGTGTCCGTCTTCTTTCAATATGTGGTCAGCGTTTGCCATTTAACCCGATCCTGCATATTCCCTTTTGACTATTGCTCTGCGGCTTCAGTGCTGTCCTGCATAAGATGTTGCATTGACCATCTGGGTTTAGGTGATAGGAATTACGCCGGTGATGAGCGCCTGTTCTTGTGGTTAAACTTTATTGCCACCGGTATCCACCATATATACCAATCTTTAGGGGCGCTATGTCGAAGTGTTCAGTTGCACAACTTGCATTGTTATTATTAGACAAGTGCCTTCTATGCTCCAGTCTAAATTTTGTCTAACCCTTGCTTTCTCAACAACAACAACAACAAAACAAGAGTCTAACCCGTGCAGAACTTGACAACGTTATTTCATGGAGGTTGCGTATACAGAATTTAAATACAAGATTATCCTTGCTGAACACTCAAGTCCTATCGAACCTGCATGGGACTTCCCCTTCTAAGAAAAATGCATGGGACTTTCTCTGGCTTTGAGTTTATCCAAGATTGCCAAGTCTTGACCATTGAAATAATCCCTTCACATTAATCCCCTTTCTTTAGTCTTACGCCAATTTTCCGTGTGATGTCATAGCACAGGCTGACAGCACGCGCGGATTAAAATACTTGTGCGAAGTTTCCTCTGAAATTTGGAGATAACGTGTAATTTATTCACGTCGATAAGACATAGATTGCTCCTAATTGTTGTTGGCTTGTTCTTCGTACAGGTACCTCCCATCATTTCAGGGAATCATACTCATTTTGTGTATAATAAAGCAGGAGGGATGTTTGTTTGGTCAAGCACGCCCTGTCACCGGTTGCAGATATTTTTTGGCCAGGCTAAACATGCATTGTACAGAAAATGGAACAGGAGTGCAGGAATCAGCCGGCCTCCATGTAAAATAAGGAGCTCCGTCCATTTCGGCCGGCAAGCGCAGGCAGTCAAGTCGTCCAATGGTCCGATTCGGTTAGTAGTAGGCCGATGCAAGGAACCCTCCGGAGTCCAAGCTACCCAAAAGTCCCTCGGCGAATCACAGAGCACATGGTCAATGCTCTGTATTTCTCTCTGCATTATTCTAGTATCATACTGTTACTGTAACAGTTTGGATGACATGCTAGCGACCTGTAAGTTACATACTTGTCATATATATCTCCTGAACGCGTCTTGGAATAAGCACGATGGCGCAGCAGGACGGCAACAGGATTTCTAACAAGAACCTGAGAGGGACTGAAAGGAAACAGAATTGGCATTCGAACAGCTGCACCCCCTCCGAAAGAATATCAGAATTTACAAGTACAGTACTTAGTAAAAATTACTGGTACCGTCGCTTGTACGTCGTCGGAAGATAAAATGTTGCTATCATCTGGGCGCTGGTTACACGCATATTTTCTAACCCAGTCCATGCGTGTTAGCAATACCTAACATCTTCAGCAGGCCTCCCTGAAAATAAGTTCTTGCTCTCTTCCGGAATAACAAGTTGATGCTTGGATAATGGCTTGCCAAACTAATCCACAGTTAGTTTTCTATCTATCCTATGGGTTGCAACATGTATAAATATTGGGAACTGATAAAAATCTAACGTTGGATTTTAAAGATTTGGGGGCGAACGTCTTATGGACCTTTGATTCAAAACATGGATCTTAAAGCTAGGAGATTAGCCAGGTCAGCGGTTTCTTTTTGTTCGGAACACCATCATATCGTCGCGAACGTTTTTCCTCCCAGTCCCATCCCCCCCCCCCACCCACCACCTTATTCATTCACTCACTCTCACCACATAGGAAGGAGGGAGAGAAAACTGAGGTGCGATAGTGCGCCAGCTCGCCGACGGTGGCTGGGATGGCGACGTGCAGGGGGGGGGGAGTGAAAAGCGGTGGAGGCTTGAGGATGCTGGCGCCGCTCAGGAGCTCCTCTCCCGCATGAGCTCGGGCGTGGAGGTGGGAGACCC
>NW_025234839.1:5235-6706 GCF_018294505.1 Triticum aestivum | reverse complement strand
AAGAAAGCAATTAAGATCGATCCAAAGAAGTGTAAATCTAGCTTGGTTTGGGACTTATTAAGATGTGTATGTACGTACTGACCGTCACGTAGAGATGGAACTTGAGGAACGGGTAGGCCGTCCAGCAGCAGCCGTTGAGGAAGTTCACCGGCGACGGGAATACTCCACAATCTTGGTCCTGGTCACTTTGCCCTGCAAACAAGCAGTGCAATATATATTAGGTCTTTTTTTTCCAGGAAATTAAACTAGAAGAAAAGCATATGCGTAAATCATGGTCAATCCAATCTATATCAAGAAAAGACTTTGGCATATGATGAGTGAAGAAGTCATGACGTTGCAAAAACCACGGTTGGAGACAACGCAGAAACAAGTCGTACTGATATCAACATCAACATTTCGGCAAACAACTAGACAACAAGCAGAGCACAAGAAAGCCTCCAGGAAGGAAGTAAGCTTCTTGCGGACAAGCATGGCATTAAGCTCGTTTAGAAACACATATCAGCACGGCCACATATGGCTTGGAACCGTTTCACGTCGACTGTCAAACTAAATGCTGCGGGAGCAAAACTCATGAGAATAGGACACAGATTCAGCATAGGACAAGTAGTCGGGCAGGAGTCACCATTACAATGCGGCCTACCAAAATTAGAATAAAAAATGGCGACACACGAACAACAGCTTGACGGTCTTGATTGATGTCAGGTCAGGCACTCCTGGCCACATCCTTCGGCAGAATGGTGTGTTTCTCGGAACGGTCAGCGAGCTGGACATCACGGGGGCGTAGGGTCTTCTTCGGATGGGGGCGAACCCACAAGAAGAATGAAACGGCGAGAATCATCAAGAAGAGCAAGGTACCGACAAGCCAAGCCACAATGCTGTGGTGATGTGCCGGAAGCGATGGCAGAGGGGTTGGCGGTGGTGGCGGCGACGCAGCCAATGGAACAGAGGATGTGTGGCGCGGCCAGTAGGTCCTGAAAGACCAGCTGTTGATGATGTGAAGGGCGCTGCCCTTGTTGCTGTTGGAGGCCGAAAACCCCACATACATGGAGTCATTGAGCAGTCCAGAGAAGTCCACAGTTATGGACAGCGCCGGGTTGAGGTGCTTGCGTGACGCGGAGTGGGACAGCCAGGCGCGCAGGCGACGGCGCGGCGCGTCATATTGGACCCAGGCGGTGATGGGCACGCCACCGGACTTGAGATCCAGTCCCGGGCTCGCGGACACGGCTGAGTAGATCGAGCCGGCGTCGAGCGCCACATGGTTGGCGTCAGGGTCGCCCAGTGCCAAGTCCAGGTGCGTGTCAAACTCCACGGCTACGGTGTTGACGGCGGAGCAGGAGCTGGAGCTGGACGAGAGGGTGGAGTCGTACAGGCCCAAGAAGCCGTCGGCCGCGCCAACGAAGGTCCTGGAGGAGGTGAAGATGAAGGCGAGGCCGTCGCCGTATGCTGGAGAGGGCACGACGCGGAAGACGAA
>NW_025234839.1:0-4500 GCF_018294505.1 Triticum aestivum | reverse complement strand
AGAGCGGCCGAAGGCAGTGGTGGGGGCGGTGGTGGATGGGTGGCGGGGGCTCGCGGCCGCGGATGGAGCCGGCGGGACGGCGACGACCAGGAGAAGGAGGAGGACGGCGGCGGGGGCGGGGCAGGACGGCGGCATGGCGATGCGGCGGCGGGGCATCGCTGGCGGCGGAGATGGGGGATTTTGGATTTGGGGGGATTGGAGGGGAGGGGTTTGGCTCGCGAGTGTATGACATACAGCTGGGCCACCACACAGACCGGACGGCCGCTAGTTTATCCAGCCATGATGAGATGTTGGGTTGTTTATACTTAACTTTTATACTTTTGTCATAGCTCAACTTGAAACTAAATGATGTGCATTGCTATACATACTTATATTATACATTGTAATAATGTTTGTATATAGTAGGAAAACACAAAACATATCATGCACCTGTACAGAAGTATACATAATTTTCATATAGTTTTGTAATCTTTGTCATCACAATTACATTTTTTTTGTGCCAACCCAAAACCATATTTTGACAAAAAAACACATATAACTTAGTTCTGCTTCTTATATTCAAATAATATCTATTCATAATGGGTTTCACCAAGGGTTGAGAAAATACAAAGTATCACGGTGCGCTTATATGCATTCTTATTCATAGTATCATTAAATATCTATAGAACTTAGTAGTATAGAGTACATGACCACTAGTAGAAAAGGGGGCAATGGTCCAGGCCAGGTCAGCCCATTAGTCCCGGTTCAATCCAGAACCAGGACCAATGGGAGCATTTGACCCGGTTCGTGAGCCTCGGGGGCCGGCTGGGCCACGTGGGCCATTGGTCCCGGTTCGTCTGGACCTTTTGGTCCCGGTTGGTGGGACGAACCGGGACCAATGGGCCTCGCTCCTGGCCCACCACCATTGGTCCTGGTTGGTGGCATGAACCGGGACCAAAGGCTGCCCTTTAGTCCCGGTTCATGGGACGAACCGGGACCAATGAGTTGCCTATATATACCCCTCGCCCGCGAGCAGATCACTCCCACTGCTCTGTTTTTCCTGGCCGGCGAGGGGAGAGCTTTGTGGTGCTCTAGCTCACCTCCTATGCACACGAGGTGTTCGATGGAATGCCCGAGCCACACTACTTAAGCTTTCTCCTCTCCAAGCTCCGTTTCCCTCAATATTTGTCTAGGTTTAGCGGTCTGTCACGTCCCGTCCCCGTCTTCACCGCCGTCGATCGCCCGCGCCGATCTCGTCGCCGGCACCACCGTGGTGAGCCTCTTGTTCTTATCTTCTTTTTGAAAGGAAAACAATTCTTACTTGTATGTTTATATAGATACTTGTATAATTTTCTTACTTTTATTATTGCATCTTATATAGTGCGATGGTTTTGGTATCCGCCCCGTCAGCCCTCGTCCTATCTATGATTCGGATGTGGTATATATTATCTTTTCATAACTATTGGTTCATTTATTGTTTATGACAATTATGCCAACCAACATGACAAAGATTTTATTTATCTAGGAGGTTGTGGAACCGGAAATTCCAACCGACCCTATTGTCGAGAGGTTAAATTTAGTTGAAGAAGAAAACAATTTGTTGAAGGAAAAAAATAAGAAAAATTGAGGAAGAGAAGATGATATTGGAGTTGCATGTTGTGGATGTCGTCGATGATCACAAGATCAAGATGGATGCAATGCACTTGAAGATTAGAAAGATTAGAAAATATGCCATTCATACCGAGGCTTGGTATCATTATGTCGTTGGATCAGTTGTTACATTGGTTGCGATTATGGTCGCATTTGTTTTCGCATTGAAATGTTTCAATGTATGGTTTAATTAATTTAGATGCTCTGCAGAGCTTTATGTTGTTAGATGAGAACTATGTATGTACTTTGGTTTTAATGTGATGATGAACTTCTATTAATTTGGTCACTTAATTATCTATTCATGATGTTCTGTAATGCACGCAGATGAACCGGCAATGGATGTACGGTTCAAGACACACCTCCGAGTACATTAAGAGCGTGCATGATTTTCTCGAAGTGGCTGAGGCAAACAAGCAGAATGGTTGTATTTGTTGTCCATGCCCTATATGTGGGAATACGAAGTCTTACTCTGACCGGAAAATCCTTCACACCCACCTGCTTTACAAGGGTTTCATGCCACACTATAATGTTTGGACGAGGCACGAAGAAATAGGGGTTATGATGGAAGACGGCGAAGAAGAAGAGAATGATGACAACTATGTGCCCCCTGAATACGATGATGCTACTGAAGATCAAGAGGAACCAGACGATGTGCACGATGATGCTGCAATGGGCGAAGCTGCTGAAGATCAAGAGGAACCAGACGATGTGCTCGATGATGATGATCTCCGCCGGGTCATTGTCGATGCAAGGACGCAATGCAAAAGTCAAAAGGAGAAGCTGAAGTTCGATCGCATGTTAGAGGACCACAAAAAAGGGTTATACCCCAATTGCGAAGATGGCAACACAAAGCTCGGTACCGTACTGGAATTGCTGCAGTGGAAGGCAGAGAATGTTGTGCCTGACAAAGAATTTGAGAAGCTACTGAAAATATTGAAGAAAAAGCTTCCAAAGGATAATGAATTGCCCGACAGTACATACGCAGCAAAGAAGGTCATATGCCCTCTAGGATTGGAGGTGCAGAAGATACATGCATGCCCTAATGACTGCATCCTCTACCGCGGTGTGTACAAGGATCTGAACGCATGCCCGGTATGCGGTGCATTATGGTATAAGATCAGACGAGATGACCTTGGTGATATTGACGGCGAGCCCCCCAGGAAGAGGGTTCCTGCGAAGGTGATGTGGTATGCTCCTATAATACCACGGTTGAAATGTCTGTTCAGAAACGGAGAGCACGCCAAGTTGATGCGATGGCACAGTGAGGACCATAAGAAAGACGGGAAGTTGAGAGCACCCGCTGACGGGTCGCAGTGGAGAAAAATCAAGAGAAAGTACTGGGATGAGTTTGCAAGTGACCCAAGGAACGTATGGTTTGCTTTAAGCGCGGATGACATTAACCTTTTCGAGGAGCAGAGCAGCAATCACAACACCTGGCCCGTGACTCTATGTATGTATAACCTTCCTCCTTGGATGTGCATGAAGTGGAAGTTCATTATGATGCCAGTTCTTATTCAAGGCCCTAAGCAACCCGACAACGACATTGATGTGTACTTAAGGCCATTAGTTGAAGAACTTTTACATCTGTGGAATAGAAACGGTGTACGTACGTGGGATGAGCATAAACAGGAGGAATTTGACCTAAAGGCGTTGCTGTTCGTGACCATCAACGATTGACCCGCTCTCAGTAACCTTTCAGGACAGACAAACAAGGGATACCACGCATGCACACACTGTTTACTTGACACCGATAGTATATACCTGGGAAGATGCAGGAAGAATGTGTACCTGGGCCATCGTTGATTTCTTCCGACCAACCATCAATGTCGAAAGAAAGGCAATCATTTCAAAGGCGAGGCAGATCACCGGAAGAAGCCCGCCATGCATACCCGATGCGGATGTCGCTGCACTAGCCGCCGTAGTTGGGTGCCGCTGGCGATGCAGATCCGGAGACGTTCTTGGTCGCCCCATCCCATCCCATCCATGGGTGGAAGTGGAAGAGGAGGGAGGGGGTCAGGGGCGTAGGGAGTGGAGGAGAGGGTGGATGTCGGGGCTGAAGGAGACGATATCACCCCGCCGGTGGGGGTGGGTTGGTCGGCGGCGGCGGCTGGATTTGGGGGGAGACGAGACGAGACGGGGAGGAAGAGAGAGGAAGCGGCGCCTTGTCGTTTCGTTTGATTTGATTTGATTGAAACCCAAAAAATGAGGGGACTTCCGGAATTTTCTACCTCTTCGTTTCTTTTGCTGCTTGATGACTTTGCGTTGTGGCATGGATCGCTGAGTGCTTATTGGTCAATCGTGACATCCCACGGATCGACCCCCCTTCTCAGTCAATCTCAACCGTTCGTCAAGAAAAGGCACGGACAGGGAGAGAAAGGAGCCACACAAGCAACTAGTAGTAGTAATAATAGGTCAAGGAAAGATTTAATTGGTTTGGCGATTAGTAGTTCAAAAAAAGAAGGAAGAACGTTGAAACGATCGGTGAACCAACCAACCAAATTAATAAAGAAGGCAACTCGTTGATGAGCAGCGCGACCAATGCATGATGAATCGTTCTCTTCAATTAAAGTGCACGCGTGCGTGCGTGTGAATCAACTTACGCCAGCTCGTGCATCCATCCATCCACCTACTCGATCGACACGCGGATGTAGGGCTGGGCATTCCGTTTAGACTAGCCACAGTAGAAGTAACTACGATAGTAACATCGAGTTCAACTCAGCAAATTTCCTTATGTGGCAATGAGTTAATGAGGAGAGATGTAGTACTAGTAAGTTAGCTAGTTACTGTAACATCACATGTCCCAATGCAATATGAGTCTATAACCTAATAAATGAAGCTTTGCATGTTACCACACTTATGTTACTACCCACT
>NW_025234838.1:0-6706 GCF_018294505.1 Triticum aestivum | reverse complement strand
AATATAAATACCCAAGCACCCCCCCTCTAAACATCAAATCAAAGCCCCTCTCCTCCACACCACACCTTGCCACCCCACGCCGCGCCGCCGCACCACCTCACCCCACGCCGCGCCCTAAGCCACCGCCTCACCCGCGCCGCCGCCGCACCTTGCCGCCGCCGCCCCACGCCCACGCCGCCGGAGCCCCTCACCGGAGACCTCGCCGAGGTTGCCCCGCGTCTCTTTTCTCGGATCGTTTTCTTCTAATCGTTCCGATTCTTTTCTTCTCTAAACCGTTCCGGTTTTCTAGATCGGTTTTTCGTTCGGTTTTTCTTCTCCGAAACCCTAGATCGGATTCATTTTCTTCTCCGATTTAGTTGTCTTTGGACCGTTCGCCGGACCGTTCGTCCTAACGAACGTGATCACCGGATTTTTCTAGGTTAACGACGTCCGTTCGTTTAACCGTTCTTCTTTTTCTTTTCGTCGGATTTATTCCGCGATCGCGATCTTAGATCCGATCTTCTTTCTAGTTTTTCTTTTCGCTCGTTTATCGGAATCAGGTGATTCAAGCGCCTGGAGTTTCGTCTCGAAACCGCCATTCCGTCTAATCAACTTAAACAAGTTTTTGCCCCGGTAAAATTTGACCTAGTTTCAACTTGCTAGAACCGAGTTGTTTTCTTTTGCCGTTTGTTTCTTTGTTCGTTTCGTTCTTTCTTTTCAACCGGAGTTCTTAAGTTGAACTACCTGGTTCGTTCTCTCGTTCGAGTTTTACCTGTGCATTAGATGAGTACTTATTGTATGCTTGTTGTTTGTCTGCGATAGATTACCCGGATTGCGCCGCTTGTTACTTCGAAACCCTAGGACTCGCGGATCATCAGCAAGGCAAGTAACACTTTGATCATACCTTTTCTACAACCCACGTTTTATTGCATTAGATCAATCCTCACACATTGCATGATTAGGATCTAATTAAACTGTGGGATGGGAAGTAGATGAGGTAGTACCTATTACCTGTATTATTATCAAACCCTTGGGAGTTACTTCTACGTTTGCTTATTACGCCATGCTATGCTAGTAGACGTGGATTGGGTGAGTGATATCCATGACAGATGTGAGTTTATTAATTTTTAATGGTTTATCTAAGGTGGCAACTTAAACACACACCTGGGTGGATTGAGGCACCTGATGTCTATCAGGACTTGCCTGTTTTTTTGGACCGCCACCCAGGCTCAAAGGGATCATAAGATCTTTCATGCTAGAAACTTCCGTGTGCAGCCACAAGCCATTATGGGCTCTGGCATAGTTGACTAAGTTTTGCGAACTCTTACGGGGTGGACTAGCAGATGTAGGGGTTATAGGTGGTACGGTCTACCCCACATGTAAGGTGCTAGCGCTTCTGAAAGACTGTGTCTCGGTCATCCGTCTTCTCAAATACCATGTAGTGCGAGAAAACAAACGGAGGCGATCGAGTCTTGTGGGGAAAAGTGCGCAAACCTCTGCAGAGTGTACAAACTAATCATGATTAGCCGTGTCCCCGGTTATGGACAACTTGAGTATCTAGTACTTGAATATCATTGTGAATCTCAACATGTTACTTCTAATTAATGTTGTTGGGTTTTAATTATTTTTAATTGGGATTGAGAATGCTGTCAACCATTCTCAATGTTTCACAACCACCATGATAGTTAAATAAATTTATTCCTTTGCAGTAGGGAAAAATTGGCTTTACGCAAAACTGTAACCATAGAGCTTTCCACCAGCCAAACATGCATATAGTATAGCTGTTTCATTCCATTACTCTCTATGTGTTACTTTGCGAGCATATTCCATGTGCTGACCCGTTTTCGGGCTGCAACGTTAATGTTGCAGACTTTTCAGATGACGATTGAGGTGTTTTTAGGTCGTGGCCCTATACTCAGTGATGCCGTTGGAGTTGATGGACCCATTTATCTTCCGAGTCTTCCGCTGTTATCGATATTACATGGCCTTCAGCCATATTTATTGTAATAAGTTCTTTTTGAGCCATCGATGTATTAAGTGTGTGATTGCAACTCTGCTATAAATCCTCGATGTACTGTGTGGTATCAGCATTACTGATCCGGGGATGACACCGTAGCATAGTAGACGTGATCCATTCGGGTCAGGTCGCTACAGAGATGGTATCAGAGCACACGCTGGCTGTAGGACACGACCACTAAGTTAAAGCCATAGATCACTATTCTCTCCTCATTTTCTAACTCCTCATCTTTTCTACTCTATTAGGATGACGAACGTGAAGATTAAGTACACTCAACCGGATGAGGGCACACCATTTGGTTCACCTGAAGGAAGTCCAAGTACCTGAACATTGGATTACCAAGCTTCACGGGAACCTTCAACGCCACTCTGCCTGAAGAGGAGCGCTGGAAGATTCAAGCTCACGTTCCGGGAAGGACATTCGCACCAATCACGAAGCCCATAGATAGTGTTTTCAATGCACCAACCTGGAGTCTGGGAAAGAGCATGGCAGCTCATATCACCATAGGACGCAATGGAGAAGTTTACCAAGAAGACCTCAAGGACACTATCTACCAGATTTGCGGACGCCGGGATGAACAATGGGAGTTAGTCAGCACCAAGAAGGATAGATCCATTGCATCTTTCATCCAGGAGTTAAACCAGCACATTTGACGCCACGAGAACCAGATGTGCAATGACATGATAGAGTTGAAGAATGCGAAGGCAAGGATCATCGAGCTAGAAGGAGAACTGAAGTCTACACGCAAGGACTACATGGATGAGATCGTAGCTCTAGCAAGGCACAATTGCGATCTTAAGCAGGAGATTGAAGAACTCAAGAGGAAGTTAGCATCCCAGGAGGATGACGAGTACATCGCATGTCCGGACAACTACATCATCATCGACGACACCGATTCGGATCCAAGTGAACCCGACTTTGAAGACGAAGCTGGAGCAGATATTATGGAGTCTTCCACCGGTTCAAATTTCTAGATGACCACCAGATAGTAGTAGTATTCCCCCATTTAAACAAAATATATTCGAGCACTTTTGCAATAGTTTTAGACCGATTGTAAGCCCTTGTTTGATTGATTGAAGTGATTTTGTGTGCATTGCCTCATGTGCATATGGGTAGTGTTTTCCCTTTAGACCCCTCTATTCTTAATTCTCGTCTTTTCTAAGCCCTCAGATGCCTCCAAGACGTGACAATGGATTTCCACCGGAGCTCACTCAGTTGATCCAGCAGCAGAATCAATTGATGCAGATGTTAGTTCAGAACCAACAGAACAACAACAACAACCCACCACCACCACCACCTGTTGACCACTTAGCCCGTTTCCTTAGGCTGAATCCGCCGGTGTTTTCCAGTAGCACCGAGCCAATAGTTGCAGACGATTGGCTCCGTAAGATAGGAAGGGAGTTGACCACTGCAGGATGCATGGATGGTGAGAAAGTGAAGTTTGCCGCACACCAGCTTGACGGACCCGCGGCAGCATGGTGGGAGAATTTCACAGCCACTTACCTAGTTGACACTATCACATGGGAGCAGTTTCAGCAAGCTTTCCGCACTGCCCATGTTTCAGCAGGAGCTATGGCCATAAAGAAGCGTGAGTTTCGCAACTTACGCCAAGGAGGAAGGACAGTTGGCCAGTATGTGGAGGAGTTTAGCAAGTTAGCACGTTATGCCCCAGATGACGTTGCTACGGATGCCAGCAAAGGATTTGGTGGAAATTAAGAATCGGATTAAGGAGTTATTGGATAAAGGTTACATTCTCCCAAGTTCTTCGCCTTGGGGATCACCCGTACTTCTTGTGGAAAAGAAGGATGGATCATTAAGGATGGTTGTAGATTATCGGGGATTGAATGAAGTAACCATCAAGAATAAGTACCCACTGCCAATGATCAATGATCTGTTTGATCAGTTGCAAGGAGCTAAAGTGTTTTCCAAGATCGATTTGCGATCAGGGTACCATCAGTTGAAGATTCGAGAGCAGGACATACCTAAGACAGCATTCACCACAAGATATGGACTGTATGAGTATACCGTTGTGTCATTTGGATTGACTAACGCACCGGCCTATTTTATGAACCTGATGAACAAAGTGTTTATGGAGTTTTTGGATAAGTTCGTCGTAGTGTTCATTGATGACATCCTAGTTTATTCAAAGGATGAAGAGGAGCATAAGGAACATTTGCGTTTGGTTTTGGAGAAACTAAGGGAACATCAGTTATATGCCAAATTTAGCAAATGTGAGTTTTGGTTGAAGGAAGTAGGATTCCTCGGACACGTTATATCCGGAGAAGGTATAGCAGTTGACCCCACAAAGGTTGAGACCGTAACTGAATGGGAAGCACCAACAACAGTTGGAGAGATCCGGAGTTTTCTTGGACTCGCAGGATACTACCGGAGATTTATTGAGAATTTTTCAAAGATTGCAAAGCCTATGACGGAATTGTTGAAGAAGGATACTAAGTTCAAATGGACTGACGAGTGTGAGGCTAGTTTTCAGGAGTTGAAGAAACGATTGGTTACCTCACCAGTGTTGATATTGCCAGATCAGACCAAGGATTATGAGGTGTATTGCGACGCTTCACGTCGAGGACTTGGAGCAGTGCTTATGTAGGAAGGAAGAGTTGTTTCATATGCTTCACGACAACTGAAGCCTCATGAGTTGAATTATGCCACGCATGATTTGGAGTTAGCAGCCGTAGTGCATGCATTGAAGACGTGGAGACATTTCCTCATTAGAAATCATTGTGAGGTGTACACGGATCATAAGAGTTTGAAGTACATTTTCACGCAGAAGGAGTTGAACCTCAGACAAAGGAGATGGTTGGAGCTCATCAAGGATTATGACATGAGATTGCATTACCATCCCGGAAAGGCTAATGTAGTAGCTGACGCATTGAGCCGTAAGAGCCATGTCAATACGATAATGACGGGGAAAATACCCGAGGAGTTAGCAGAAAACCTTCGGAACTATTTCCAAACATATTCGAGAGGCTATGTAGCCGCATTGGAGATTCAATCAACATTGATGGATAAGATCAGAGAAGCTCAGAAATCTGACAAAGAGATTGCTGCTATAAAGGAGAAACTTAGCAAAGGAAAAGCAAAGGGATTTCGTGAGGATGAGCACGATACCCTATGGTTTGAGGACCGTGTTTATGTGCCCAATGACCCGGAGATCAGGAAGTTGATTTTGCAGGAGGCACATGATTCACCTTATTCGATTCACCCAGGGAATATCAAGATGTATTTGGATTTGAAAGAAACATTCTGGTGGACCGGAATGAAGAAGGATATTGCAGCATATGTGGCAGTTTGTGACGTATGTCAGAGAGTAAAGGCAGAGCATCAGAAGCCGGCGGGATTGTTACAACCATTGCCGATACCCGAATGGAAGTGGGATAAGATAGGCATGGATTTTATCACAGGACTACCCAGGACGAAAGCAGGGTATGACTCGATATGGGTAGTAGTTGATCGTTTGACGAAGGTAGCACATTTCATCCTAGTAAAGACCACTTACACCAGTGCTAAGTTGGCAAAGATATACATGACAAGGATCATTTGTTTGCATGGAGTTCCGAGGAGTATCGTATCAGATAACAGTTTCGTTCCATGACAACAGTAACGAAGTTGGAGACCGACAATTCTTTGGACCAGATTTGATTAAGGAGTCTGAACGGAAAGTTAAGTTGATTCGCGATAGGCTCAAGGTAGCCCAGTCCAGGCAGAAGAGCTACGCAGATTCTAAACGCAAGGAGATAGTTTACGAAACCGGAGACAGAGTTTATCTTCGAGTATCCCCACTTCGAGGAGTTAAGCGCTTTGGAGTTAAGGGAAAATTAGCACCGTGTTTTGTTGGACCGTTTAAGATCTTGAAACGTATGGGAGAAGTCGCGTATAAGTTGGAATTACCACAGGGACTGTCAGGAGTTCATGATGTATTTCATGTTTCTCAGTTGAAGAGATGTCACGCCGAGATGGCGGAGGTACCGCTAAGAGATACCGTGCCGCTTGAAGCGATTCAGTTGAAGGACGACTTAACATATGAGGAGAAGCCAGTCAAGATTCTCGATTATGCCAGCAGAGTTACCCGCAGCAAGGTTATCAAGTTTTGCAAAGTTCAGTGGAACCACCATTCAGAGGATGAAGCCACCTGGGAGAGAGAAGAAGATTTGCTCAAGGACCACCCTCACCTATTTTCTAGCCAACCCGAATCTCGAGGGCGAGATTCATCTTAAGGGGGGTAGGTTTGTAACATCCCAAATTTTCAATTTGGAATGTTATACGTAGATCATCATGCATATCATATTTTCTTACATTTTGGCCGATCCTAGAAATTTCACGCAACTCAAGGACCCACGGAGAGAGTTGGAGATTTCGTTATTTTCATATTTGAGTTCTCTCAAATTTTGAAAAGAGGATCATTTGATTTATTTATTTTATCTTCAATTATTTTTCCGGTGTCAAAATATATGAGAGAGGGAATAATATGAATTTCCCAAATTTAGGAAAAATGAGGATTTAATAAATAGATCAATTTTGGTTTTGCCGGTGTTTATTCGCATTTTATTTGGATAGGGAAAAATGCGCGTTTTCAAAAATTGCATTTTAGGTCCGGAGAAAAGTTTATTTTGTTCGGCTCATTTTTAGGAGTCGGGGAAAATTTACTTTAGATTTTTCGGAGTTCGTTTAGATCTCTTTTTGTTTTTTTTCTCT
>NW_025234837.1:1185-6706 GCF_018294505.1 Triticum aestivum | reverse complement strand
ATCTCAAGATCATAAGGTGATAACCGGCCACAAACGGAAATGATTGGATAGCTGAGAAGAACGAAGAAATGCAAAACTCCACTTGAAAAGAATACAGAGAATTAATTACACTTCGAGACGCGAGAAGAAAGATACTTGAACTCCACCAACAAGAATCTTGATGAACTCTTGAAGCAAGAATTAAATCATGAAGAACCACCATGAAGAACTCCGGTGACAAAAGGATGATGAGATAGAATAAAGGATGAAAGAATAAGTTGAGCCTTGCGATGATTTAGATGGAGGTTCCGACGAAATGACGGAGGAAATTTGAACTCCAGAAAAGAAAAGAAGAAAACACTTGGAACTAGAATTTATTCATCAAGAATAAACTTCGAAGAAAAAGGATTAATCACTTTGAGGAAAATAAGAATAAGATTTATTGTCCGCTTATCCTTCATCAAATTAAATTGATGACAAGCAATGGATTTAGCAAACTACTTATCCTTCTTGAAAAGGATTAAGGGGGGTATAGAGAAAACTTGAGAAAGTCTTCATGAACCACCGGTAGGATTGGAAAGAACAAATGAATTGATATGATAAATAAAGGAAAAGTAATCTTGAATGAACCACCGTAAGAATTCGAAAATGACTGATGGAAGAGAATGAATCACCGAGAAGAATTAGAAGAACAAATATGCTTGAGGGGATTTAGATGTAAAAGATCAAAGAGATCATGAGCTGATTAAAGAACACTTGAACAAAGCACCGGGATAATTGGGTAACGTTAGCTGAAATGATGGCCTCATGTGAAAAGAAATGGAAAAACAACTCCTGACATACTCCAGATGGGTAAGAAAGAATATCTGACAAACGGAATAATATGAGAGGATAACATGAAGCTAGAACCACGAAACTTCGAGAGAACAGGCAAGATTTAGAGGAAAAACTCTTCTTCGGTCTTCAAATGTCGACGGAAACACCACCAAAATTACTGAGATACTCCGGGAGAATGAAAAGCGAAGAGGTTGAGCCAACAATGAAAAGAGTTTGAAAACGATCTTGGAAAGGCATGTGACTGATGGAATCCATTCTTACGTCACACTTTGAAAAGAATTTGGGAATAGCTCCGAAATAATTAGAAGAGTTAGGTAAGATCCTGGGAAAAGACCTGTGGGTTAGGGCCCACTGAAGAGAAAAACACCATTCGAAAGGATTGTTGGCGAGATAGATGATGCACCGAAACAATGGAAATATTTGAATGAGGTGACAACCTCGAATTAATTGGAACACACACGAATCTCCTGAGATGTCTTGAACACTCCAGAAGGATAAACTGATGAGAGGCGAATGAGCAGGGAAAACACTTGAGCCGAGGAAAAGAATATAATCACTACCAAAAATTGGAATTGAATCCACCGAAAAAGGAAAAGAGATGAAGAATGACGAACAAGACGAGAATTCACCGGTTGAAATAATTGAGGGAAGACTGAAGAGGCTCCACACGAATGAAATTAATGCTCGAAACAGACTCAAACTCCGAGAAGAAAAAGGGTTGGGAGGGCGGGAAAAACAAAGGCACCTGGAGGGGAGAATCGACGAATAACTTGAAGAGAAAACACCATTTGAAATCATTAAGGAAAGAAAGCAAAGACTTCGCACGAGTAGGATGGATACTCGATTACAGACTCCGGCTCCGAGAAGAAAAAGGTGGGCGGGTGGGAAAAGAAGACAACTGAGGATTGAATCTTGCAAAAATGGAGAGGGTCGAATCACCTTGATGAGAAATGCACCGGATGAAAAGAGCTGAGAACCAACGACCGAAAAACTAACCGCGTGAACCTAAAGAAAATTTGAAGGGGAAGACGAGTAATTCAAAACACCTACGTCAAGATTCCTCACAAGAGCGACGAAGGGCTGAGGAGTAAAAAGAATTCCTACTCTCCGATATAACTAGACTCAGAAATCAGTTTTCTTCTAGACTCAACAACGGCCAAACTACACGATCAATCAAGGGGGCTCCTAGGTTTGGTCGAGGCTTTGATACCAACTTGTCACGCCCAAGATGCGACCCTATCCTAAAGGAACTCGAAGGTCCCACCAAGGATAGAAGCGCATCTTGAAGATGCTTTTGCAAGGTGGATATCATTACATCAACATTACATAATAGATAGGGATACATACATAAGGCATACAATGCCACACGAACACAACATCATCTTACATAAGATCAACATCCGACTACGGATGAAACACAAACAGTAACTCAAACGACATCCACCCTGCTAGCCCAGGCTGCCGACCTGGAACCTATCCCCTGATCGAAGAACAAGCAGAAGAAGAACTCCAAAATAAGTAAACATCGCTCTCGCGTCAAGATCATCGCATAACCTATACTTGCAACTGTGTTGTAGTAATCTGTGAGCCACGAGGACTCAGCAATCCCATTACCATGGGTATCAAGACTAGAAAAGCTTAATAGGAAAGGAAGGGGTAAAGTGGTGAGGTTGCAGCATCGACTAAGCATGATATGGTGGCTAACATACGCAAATGAGAGCGAGAAGAGAAACAAAGGAATGGTCATGAAGCTAGTAATGATCAAGAGGTGATCCTGAACTCCTACTTACATCAATCATAACACAGAAACCGTGTTCACTTCCTGGACTCCGCCGAAAAGAGACCATCACAGCTACACACGCGGTTGATGCGTTTTAATTCGGATCAGGTGTCAAGTTATCTACAACCGGATATTTACAAATTCCCATATAGCACATAACCGCGGGCACGGCTCTCGAAAGTTTATAACCCTGCAGGGGTGTCCCAACTTAGCCCATGATAAGCTCTCGCGATCAACGAAGGATATTCCTTCTCCCAGGAAGACCCGATCAGTCTCGGAATCCCGGTTTACAAGACATTTCGACAATGGTAAAACAAGTCCAGCAAGACCGCCCGATGCACCGACAATCCCGATAGGAGCTGCACATATCTCGTTCTCAAGGCAACACCGGATGAACACTATGTACAACTAAAACCAGACCTCAAGTTTCCCCGAGGTGGCGCTGCAAGTGGATCTAGTTCGGACCAACACTTAGACAAGCATTGGCCTGGAGGGGGGCTGAATAAAGATGACCCTCGAGAGAGCGAGTCCCAAGGGAAAAGTAGGTGATGGTGAGGCAAATGGTAAAACCAAGGTTGGGCCTTGCTGGAGGAGTTTTATTCAAAGCGAACTGTCAAGGGGGTCCCATAAATCACCCAACCGCGTAAGGAACGCACAATCCAGGAACATAATACCGATATGATAGAAACTAGGGCGGCAAGAGTGGAACAAAACACCAGGCATAAGGCCGAGCCTTCCAACCTTTACCAAGTATATAGATGCATTAATTAAATAAGAGATATTGTGATATCCCAACACAATCATGTCCATCATGGAGCAATCTTCAACTTCACCTACAACTAACAACGCTATAAGAGGGGCTGAGCAAAGCGGTAACATAGCCAAACAACGGTTTGCTAGGAAGGGTGTCAAAGGTTAGAGGTTCATGGAAATTTGGGAGGCTTGAAGAACAAGTGAATAGGAAGCGCAGCATAGCGATAGAACGGAGCAACTAGTATAGCAATGATAGTAGTGAGATCCAGGGTAGCGGTCATCTTGCCTGAAATCCCGCTAGGAAGAAGAATGAGTCCATGAAGAAGATGAAGCCACGAAGACGAACCAAGCGTAGACAAACGAATCCTCACAATCGCAACGAAACGGGAACTATCGAGAAGAAGCACACAACATGGTAAACACACCACACAAGAACAAGGCATGATGCTCAACCAAGTATGATGCATGACAAAACTAAATGAGGCTACTCATGGCAAGAGATGATGCAAACAAGACCAACACATCAAAGCAAGTTTAAATGAGGCCCAAAACAACATAAAACAATTCCGGTAAGTCCTCATATGCAAATGTCGAAATTGGTCCAGATCTGAATAAACCTTATGTTCAAGTTGTTAAACTGTAAGTTAATATGCACCAAGATGATCTTCACGAAATTCTAGTCAAGTTACATATAAAGTTCATTAGATTCGGAGCTACGGCCTAGAAGATATGAGCAAAACAAGTTAAACATGGCATTGATGCAAAATGCATACCAACATCAAGCAAACACCTCAACACAAGGATGCAACATGATAATATGAAACTACATGCAAAATCAAGCAAGTTTCATATAGAGCACACTCAAAACGGAGCAACGGTTCAACACATACACTATACAAGTTTAAAGGACAAGCAGTCCAAAACAACAACTAGGCATCTTGCAAGCATCAAAACAATAAGCTACAGCACCCCAACATAAGAACAAAAAGGCATGGGCATGAATTACAGGTAAAGCATGACAAAACATGAACACTGAGCTATCTTCAGAAAACACTAGAACATGCTCAAAAGGACATGGCAAGATTGCAAATAATAACAGTTTACAGACTTGGCAGAAATAACATCAGGTTGCAATGTTTAGAGCTATCAAACAACATGCTACAGGAACTTATCATGGAAAACAAAGGCATGGAATGAATCTAGTAATAGCATATAACAAAAGTCCCTTATTGACCATGAGCCAAAAGGACACAAAAAATATGATGGCACCCATGTAAACATGGCAAATGATGTGACAGATTAATACTTGGCAGGAACAACAATAAGTAGGCATGTTGGTGAGCTTGAACCACTCACCACAGAGCAATACATGGCATGGCAAGGCAACCAACAGTAATAATACATGTTTATGAAGCTAAACATGGCCATATCAAGTTCATAGGGTACATGGATCACTAGCAAAGCTCATGGCAAAACTGAACTTAATGTTAACAGGCTGACAACAACATTATTTAGCAAATTTGGAGCTAGATAACAACAAGTTATAGCATGCTATACATGCAACTAGGGGCATGAATGGATAGAGCATGACATGTATAACAAAACATCCTTAGTGAACATCTCCAGATTATGCATAGAATGACTTGTAGCACCAGGTTTACATAGCATCATGATATAGTAGATTCAGGGTAGCAAAACAGCAACAGCAAGTACCCTACTTCACGAGCTCGATGCACTCAGTACCAGAATCACAAAAATACATGGATGGCACCACTGTGAATATGGCATGATGCAGTTCAAAACACATGTAGGGCTCAAGTTCATAGGATGCACACACAAAATGCAACGAAAATGACAAAATAGCAAGTTATAACAGTTTCAGCAGATTAACATCATATAGCACTCTTGCAACAATAATTTGGGCATCAAAATGGACTCAAACAAGCATGGCACAATGGAACGAAATGTAGAGCATCCCACAATGAACATTTTGATATATTATGCACACAAAACGGAGCAGTATGCATGGAGATATGGCATGTCAAACATGGCACCAGAATGCAAAATATTTCGGGACAGGCAAAATTCGGGGTCAACCTCCGTGGATCTGGATCTGGCGTGGATTTCGAGGCAGGCAGCGACTCGCCGGAGTTGGAGCCGAGGGAGCCTCCG
>NW_025234837.1:0-1175 GCF_018294505.1 Triticum aestivum | reverse complement strand
GTGGCCCGGAGCGGGCCAGAGATGGGCTCCGCGGGCCCGGCGGCGATGCACGATGGAGAGGCGGCGGTGCTGACATGTGGCGACGGCGGATTCGACGGGGCGGCGGCTGGAAATGCCCGGGCGTGGGGTGGACGTGTCCGGCGGCGGGAGGAAGGAGGAGACTAGGGTTAGGGTGCAATCATCCACGAATTTCGGGGGGAGGGGCTAATTTATAGATAGAGGGAGCTAAGAGACTCAAAATGAGGAGCGGTTTTCGCCCACACGATCGTGATCGAATGACCGAGAGCATGGAATGGGTTTGGATGGGTTTTGAGCTAGTTTGGAAGGGTGTTGGGCTGCAAGACAAAAGAGGCTTTTACGGTTACCCAGTTAACCATTGGAGTATCAAACGGACTCCAAATGGCACGAAACTTGACAGGCGGTCTACCAGTGCTATACCAAGGACGCTTGGCAAACCTCGGGCCATTCCGAGAATTTTTAACACCCACTCACGAAAAGAGACAAGAAGGGGACGCCGGATGACATAGGAGTGTCGGATTGCAAAATGGACAACGGGGAAAATGCTCGGATGCATGAGACGAACACGTATGCAAAATGAGATGCACATGATGACATGACAATATGCAACCACGCAAGCAAACGACATGGCAACGACGGCGAATAACTGGCAGACACCTAGCGCATCGGATCCGGGGCGTTACAACACTCCTCCACTAACAAGAGATCTCGTCCCGAGATCTTAGGACCGAGACGGAAGGGAAAAGGGATGAGGTGAAACAAAAACTCAAGAGAAGAAGCAAAGAATCGAGAGCACTCGAGAAGAAGAGAGGAACGATGAGAATGACGAGAATCGAAAGCTCACTAAATCAGATAGACTATGAAACCACTCCGGTTAGAACGAGATAAGAAACGAATAAGACTGAAAGGATTTAGGCAGCACTCCGGCTGAAACATGGAGGAATAGAACACGAGCTTGAGAGGATGGAATGATACTTGATGAAGACATGACACAAAACCTCCGGAAAGAATTGAAAGACTTGAATGAAAAGAACGGAGAAGAAAATGACAACTTGTGCCATGAAAGAAATTGAAAGCATCTTTAGAAGGAAGGTTTAAACGGAGTTGTTGAAAAATCAACAACGAAAAGAATAAGCTTGTTGTGGTCTTATAGGTAA
>NW_025234836.1:6153-6707 GCF_018294505.1 Triticum aestivum | reverse complement strand
CTACCGCGACGGCGTCCGCCTCGACTGGCGTTACGCTAAGACTGGGTGGCAGTGGTGCCACGTGATCGTCTCGTCGTCCGTCATCGCTACAGCGACGACGTCCGCCTCGACTCGCGTTACTTTAAGACAGGGTGGGAGTGGTGTCACGTGCTCGTCTCGGCGTCTGTCGTCGCTACTGCAACGACGTCTGCCTCGACTCGCGTTATACTAAGACAGGGTGGGAATGGTGTCACGTGCTCGTCTCGGCGTCCGTCGTCGCTACCGCGACGACGTCCGCCCCGACTCGCGTTACGCTCAGTGGTGTCACATGCTCGTCTCGGCTTCCGTTGTCGCTACCGCGAGGACGTCCGCCCCGACTCGTGTTACGCTAAGACAGGATGGCAGTGCTGTCACGTACTTGTCTCCGCGTCCGTCGTTGCTACCGCGACAACGTTCACCTCGACTCTCGTTACGCTAAGACAGGGTGGCAGTGGTGTCACGTGCTCATCTTGGCGTCCGTCATCGCTACCGCGACGACGTCCGCCTCGACTCGTGTTACGCTAAGACAGGGTGGC
>NW_025234836.1:3323-3796 GCF_018294505.1 Triticum aestivum | reverse complement strand
TTGTCCCCGCGTCCATCGTTGCTACCGCGACGACGTCCGCCTCGACTCTCGTTACGCTAAGACAGGGTGGCAATGGTGTCACGTGCTCATCTTGGCGTCCGTCACCGCTACCGCGACGACGTCCGCCTCGACTCGCGTTACGCTAAGACAGGATGGCAGTGGTGTCACGTGCTCGTCTCAGCGTCCGTCGTCGCTCCCGCGACGACGTCCGCCTCAACTCGCGTTACGCTAAGACAGGGTGGCAGTGGTGTCACGTGCTCATCTCGGCGTCCGTCGTCGCTACCGCGACGATGTCCGCCTCGACTCGCGTTACGCTAAGACAGGGTGGCAGTGCTGTCACATGCTCGTCTCGGCGTCCGTCGTCGCTACCGCGACGACGTCCGCCTCGACTCGCGTTACGCTAAGACAGGGTGGCAGTGGTGTCATGTGCTCATCTCGGTGTCCGTCGTCGCTACCGTGACGGCGTCCGCCTC
>NW_025234836.1:2497-3120 GCF_018294505.1 Triticum aestivum | reverse complement strand
GTCTCGGCGTCCGTCGTCGCTACCGTGACGGCGTCCGCCTCGACTGGTGTTACGCTAAGACTAGGTGGCAGTGGTGCCACGTGCTCGTCTCGGCGTCCGTCGTCGCTACAGCGACGACGTCCGCCTCGACTCGCGTTATGTTAAGACAGGGTGGGACGGGTGTCACGTGCTCGTCTCGACGTCCATCGTCGCTACCGCGACGACGTCCGCCTCGACTCGCGTTACGCTAAGACTGGGTGGCATTGGTGTCACGTGCTCATCTTGACATCCGTCGTCGCTACCGCGACGACGTCCGCCTCGACTCACGTTACGCTAAGACAGGGTGGAAGTGGTGTCACGTGCTCGTCTCGACGTCCGTTGTCGCTACCGCGACGACGTCCGCCTCGACTCGCGTTACGCTAAGACATGGTGGCAGTGGTGTCACGTGCTCGTCTCGGCGTCCGTCGTCGCTACCGCGACGATGTCCGCCTCGACTCGCGTTACGCTAAGACAGGGTGGCAGTGCTATCACGTGCTCGTCTCAGCGTCTGTCGTCGCTACCGCAACGACGTCTGCCTCGACTCGTGTTATACTAAGACAGGGTGGGAATGGTGTCACGTGCTCATCTCGGCGTCCATCGTCGCT
>NW_025234836.1:0-639 GCF_018294505.1 Triticum aestivum | reverse complement strand
CGTGCTCGTCTCGCCGTCCGTCATCGCTACCGCGACAACGTCCGCCTCAACTCGCGTTACGCTAAGACAGGGTGGAAGTGGTGTCACGTGCTCGTCTTGACGTCCGTTGTCGCTACCGCGACGACGTCTACCTCGACTCGCGTTACGCTAAGACAGGGTGGCAGTGGTGTCATGTGCTCGTCTCAGCGTCCGTCGTCGCTACCGCGACGATGTCCGCCTCGACTCGCGTTACGCTAAGACAGGGTGGCAGTGCTGTCACGTGCTCGTCTCGGCGTCTGTCGTTGCTACCGCGATGTCGTCTGCCTCGACTCGCGTTATACTAAGACAAGGTGGGAATGGTGTCACGTGCTCGTCTCGGCGTCTGTCGTCGCTACCGCGACGACGTCCGCCCCGACTCGCGTTACGCTCAGTGGTGTCACGTGCTCGTCTCGGCGTCCGTTGTCACTACCGCGACGACGTCCGCCCCAACTCGCATTACGCTAAGACAGGGTGGCAGTGGTGTCACGTACTTGTCCCCGCGTCCGTCGTTGCTACCACAACGACGTCCGCCTCGACTCTCATTACGCTAAGACAGGGTGGCAGTGGTGTCACGTGCTCATCTTGGCGTCCGTCACCGCTACCGCGACGACGTCCGCCTCG
>NW_025234835.1:0-6707 GCF_018294505.1 Triticum aestivum | reverse complement strand
TATGAACCCGCATCACCAGGAGACAATACGGCTGACCGACCACCCCGTGGTCGCGATAGAGAGGCCTCTAGGCCCATCACTAGACCCGTACCCTGGCACCGCTCGAAAAGCACAAGACCACAGGGGAACGCTCCGGACTTGCGAGATATATTGGAGGATAAGGCAAGACAATCAAGATCGATCTATGGATCGCGTGGGCGCCCCACGGTACGTGACGACAACCGTCACGCCGGACACAGTAAGTCCGGCTGGGTCGAACAAAATAGACAAAGCTCTTTTGAGCTCCATCGTGATATCGCCCAGTACAGAGGCGCCGCACACCCACTATGCTTCACAGATGAAGTAATGGATCATCAAATCCCCGAAGGGTTTAAACCCGTGAATATTGAATCTTACGATGGCACAACAGACCCCGCGGTTTGGATCGAAGACTATCTTCTTCACATCCACATGGCCCGCGGTGACGATCTTCACGCCATCAAATATCTCCCCCTCAAGCTTAAAGGACCAGCCCGGCATTGGCTTAACAGCCTGCCAGCAGAGTCAATTAGGAGTTGGGAAGAACTGGAAGCTGCATTCCTCGATAACTTCCAAGGCACGTATGTGCGACCACCAGACGCTGATGACCTAAGCCACATAATTCAGCAGCCAGACGAATCGGCCAGACAATTCTAGACGCGGTTCTTAACAAAGAAAAACCAAATCATCGACTGTCCGGATGCGGAGGCCCTCGCAGCCTTCAAGCATAACATCCGTGACGAGTGGCTTGCCCGGCACCTGGGACAGGAAAAGCCGAAATCCATGGCAGCCCTTACATCACTCATGACCCACTTTTGCGCGGGTGAGGACAGCTGGCTAGCACGCAGCAACAACCTCAGCAAAAATTCTGGCAGTCCGGATTTCAAGGACCGGAATGGCAGGTCGCATCGTAACAAAAGCAAACGCCGTATCAACGGTGACAATAGTGAGGATACGGCAGTCAATGCCGGATTCAGAGGCTCCAAACCCGGTCAGCGGAAAAAGCCATTCAAAAGAACTGCTCCGGGTCCGTCCAATTTGGACCGAATACTCGACCGCTTGTGCCAGATACACGGCACCCCCGAAAAGCCAGCTAACCACACCAATAGGGACTGTTGGGTATTCAAGCAGGCAGGCAAGTTAATTGCCGAAAACAATGACAAGGGGATGCATAGCGATGACGAGAAAGAGACCCGACCGGCGAACAATAGAGGGCAGAAGGGTTTCCCCCCACAGGTACGGACGATGAACATGATATACACAATGCACATACCCAAAAGGGAGCGGAAGCGTGCACTCAGGGATGTATACGCGATGGAGCCAGTCGCCCCGAAGTTCAATCCATGGTCCTCCTGCCCGATCACTTTTGACCGAAGGGACCACCCCACCAGCATCCACCATGGCGGATTCGCCGCATTGGTCTTAGACCCAATCATCGATGGATTTCACCTCACCAGAGTCCTGATGGATGGCGGCAGCAGCCTGAACCTGCTCTATCAGGATACAGTGCGCAAAATGGGCATAGACCCCTCAAGGATTAAACCTACCAAGACGACCTTTAAAGGCGTCATACCAGGTGTAGAAGCCAATTGTATAGGCTCAGTTACACTGGAAGTGGTCTTCGGGTCCCCGGATAACTTCCGAAGCGAGGAGTTAATCTTCTACATAGTCCCGTTCCGCAGTGGCTATCATGCCTTGCTCGGACGTACCGCGTTTGCAAAGTTCAACGCGGTGCCGCACTATGCATACCTCAAGCTCAAGATGCCAGGCCCTAGAGGAGTCATCACGGTCAACGGAAACACTGAACATTCTCTCCGAACGGAGGAACATACAGCGGCTCTCGCAGCAGAAGTGCAATGCAGCCTCTTAAGGCAATTCTCGAGTCCGGTCGTTAAGCGGCCGGACATAGCTAAGCGCGCCCGGAGTAACCTACAACAAGACCACCTGGCACGTTCCGAGCACACGTAGCAGTGCGGCCCCAACCCCAGCCCCTGCAAAATGTCCAAATAGGTCCTTCGCGTACACCATTACGCTCTGAAGATACCATGGGCATGGGGAGAGGGGCACGACCACAATAAGCCCAGACTTCGGCTCAACCACACCAGGGGCTCTCAAATGTGTCGTTCTTTTTTTCTTTTCACCTTTTATTTTTTACCTACAGGACTCCGTTCGTCAGAGGCCCTGTCCGGCAGCAGACCTGCCGAACTCACGATGCAACAACCAGGGAAGGATCAAAGGCTACAATGAATATACAGGTGGTCTCCATTATGAGCATTTTTATACACCAGTCCGCAGCCTACCCCTAGAGGGGGACATGTTTAACAGTCCCATCCCTTGCTTATCGCACTATTTGTATCGTTCTGCATTCATAGCAGCACTTATTGAATAAAACAATGCATCACCTTTTTGCTTATAATTGCATTTCTTTTTCATACATATGTTCATTTACGACATGTCGCATCCGTACACTTTGGTATGGTTAAAACACACCAGGGGCTTATGGTTCCCGCATCATGGTGTGACAAGTCCAAACACTTTCACAAGTGCGGCACCCCGAACTTATAGCATTATATGCATCGGCTCCGAATTATGTCTTGGGTCAATAGTTGGGTTTGCCCGGCTCCCATGTTTTGGTACCTTACGTTCCATTGTATCGGCTAAGGTAGCACTGGGAGAACCACTACGATTGCGCCCCAGTTGAGCTGGGTTAACGCCTCAGTGGAGAAAGCTAAAACTGACCGTCATGATGAGGCAAGAGCCGGTCGCTGTTCGAGAGGTTTTTGCGAGTCCTTAAAGACTTATGCCGCTTAGAGCGAGGAGCCGGATCTTGTCCGGCCCAGGCGTGGATAGCGCCCCAAATTCGGCCTTCCAAAGACTAGGGGCTTCGCCGAAATTTAAAATTATAGAATTCTATGGCTAAGTGAGAGTGTTCAAGCATTATAAGTCCGGTTGCCTTGTTCGCTGTGTTGAGCGCCTCCCTAGATGGACCCAAAAATTGGAACAAGAGTGCTCAAGTTTATCCCGAACACCCCAGCACTCGTGGCATGGGGGCTGAAGCCGACGACTTGCCATCTCTCAAATTTGATAAACAGCCGCACAGAAGGTAATATTTTAAATTAACAAGCGTTGCTTAGCGCATATGAACTAAGTTTTCAGCGCACAGGATAACAAAATGCAATTCTACTAAAAAATTACATCTTTGGAGCACTCCCCCGCAATAGTGCGGGCGCCCTTCAGCACACTCTTATAATACATCTCGGGCGTGCAATGCTCCTTGCCCTCTAGTGGCGGGTCCGTCACAAGCTTCTGGGCATCCATCTTGCCCCAGTGCACCTTCGCGCGGGCAAGGGCCCGACGGGCATCCTCAATACAGGCGGAGTGCTTGATGACTTCAACCCACGAGCACGCATCCACCAGCCGCCGCACCAGGCCGAAGTAGCTCCCAGGTATGGCCTCCTTAGGCCATAGCCGAACTATGAGGCCCTTCATGGCCTGTTCGGCCGCCTTGTGGAGTTCGACCAGCTACTTCAGCCGGTCACTAAGGGGCACAGGATGTCCGGCCTCAACATACTGAGACCAGAAGACCTTCTCCATCGAGCTCCCCTGCTCAGCCCGGTAGAATGCGGCAGCATCAGACACGCTGCAAGGAAGATCTGCGAACGCTCCTGGAGAGCTCTGAATTCGGGTAAGCAACAGGTAATTAACACTCACATGCTTACTTTGCATGAAAAATGCCTTACCCGCTGTTATTTTCTTCAACGCCTCAATCTCCTGGAGGGCCTTGTAGGCTTTGGCCTTAGCACCTTTGGCATTCTCAAGAGCCGTTGCAAGCTCAGACTCTCGAGTCTTCGAGTCGCGCTCCAGGCTCTCATGTTTTTTCACGAGATCCTGGAGCTCTTGATGTACCTCCGCCACCCGCGCCTCTTACTTCTCTCGCTCGGTGCGCTCCACGTCCGCATTGCGCTCGGCCGCGGCCACCGCCTCTTTCAGGGTCGCCACCTCGTTCGTGGCCCCTGTAATACCCACGTTATCCTTGTCATTCTTTCTGCAACCAAAATCCTTTTCTGTAAGGTACAATTTTAATAAGGTGTTACTCACCTTCCTTATCCTCGAGCTGCTTCTTGGCACGGTCGAGCTCGTTCTCGGACCGCTCGAGGTTTTCCTTTAAAGTATCGACCTCCGCAGTCAGTGCGGCAGAGGTCAGCAGCGCAGCCTGCAATCCCATATTGACATATTTTTTAGGACTCCTACGTATATATTTTTAGATCCTCAGTCCGGCTTTTCTTCCCGAACGCTGAACCGAGCATCAGGGGCTACTGTCTATGCGGTACCATTTTATACATATTGAAATTCTTACCTCAAATCCTGCTAGAAGGCTTCTGCAGGCTTCGGTCAGCCCGCTCTTGGCGAGCTGCACCTTCTGAATCACCGCACTCATAACAGTGTGGTGTTCCTCTTCGATGGAGGCGCCGTTGAGCGCCTCCAGCAAATTATCTGGCACCTCCGGTTGGACGGAGGCAGCTGGCGTCACGGTCTTGCCCATCTTGCGAAGGGGTCGCCCGCCGGACTCCGGAGCCACTACAGGTTTCGGGGCCGAGTCCGGTGCAAAGTCCGGGAGGTTGTCCTGTGACACCTCCGGGGCCTCCGCTTCCTGGTGGGTCCCTTCCTGGGATCCCACCTCGGCATCGTCCGCGGCGCGGGGGGTGGAGGCAGTCGGAAGGGAATCCATATCCGATGCACCTAAGGACCCGCTCAACGAAGCGGGAAGATCATCCTTGGGCGGACTGCAGGGTTGTATGCGGCATTAAAAAGACATTATGTGGCGAAAAGGAAAAACCTTAAAGTTATTCGGGAGTCCAGATACTTACGATCTCGCAGGGGCTTGGCCCTTGGAGGCCAGTCCTCGTCGTCGTCGCTGGCGTTGACGGAGCAGCCCGGGGGAAGAGTTTTTCCCTTCTTGGACCCCTCGGGCTCCCTTGTTGGGGAGGCCTTCCTTTTCTTCCCTCCCACCGCTGGGGGAGAGGCTTTCTTCTTCTCCTCCTCGCCTTGGTGGGAGGAGTCGGCCTTGGATTCATCATCCGATAGCACCTAAAAACGGGAACTCTTCCGAGTCCCCGTGGCCTTCTTCTCCGGCACCACGTGGGGTGCCGGAGCCAGCAGCCCCGTTAGGCGGGCGTCCGCTGGGTCCTCTGGCAATGGGGCCGGACAGATAGTCCGTTCGGCCTTCGCCAGCCAGTCCTGTCAAAGGTAAAGGGAGTTTAGATCCCGCATAGAGTCAAACTATGGAAAACAAGTGGCAAAATCACTTACCTCGTCAGTTGGACACTGCGAGCGGAATCCGCGATCTTTGGTAGCGGATGCGGGAGCCTCGGCGCCTTTGAACAGCACCTTCCAGACATCTTCGTACGTAGTGTCGAAGAAAAAGTCAAACGCTGGCATGATAAGAGGATACAAAAGTGTGAGTTTAACGTAGGAGATTATGTGTTATTATTCAACTCTCGTTTAATATTTTTTGCAGGAAAACTTCTCTCAAAATGGGAAGGTCCCTACGTTATCGAGGAGGTCTATCATTCTGGTGCTATAAAAATCAACAACTTCGAAGGCACGAATCCGAGGGTGGTAAACGGTCAAAGAATCAAACACTATATTTCAGGTAATCCTATCAATGTTGAAACTAATATTATTGAAACCGTAACCCCTGAGGAATACATAAGGGACACTTTCCAGAACGTTCCAGACCCCGAAAAGGCATAGGTATGTGGTATGGTAAGTAAACTGACTCCAAAACAACTCCAATGGCAATTTTTATTCGTTTTGGATTATTTAAGAATTTTAGGAAGAAAGAAGTAGTCCGAAAGGGACACGAGGCTCCCACCAGAGTGGAGGGCGCCCCCCTGTAGGGCGCGCCCCCTGTCTCGTGGGCACCTCGTGTGCCTCCCGGACTCCGTTTTCTTGTTTGTTACGTATTTTGGTCAGTAAAAATTCATTATATATATTCCCGAAGGTTTTGACCACCGTATCACGCAAATATCCTCTATTTTCGTTTCGAGCTGTTTCTGTTTCAGATTTAGACCACCATGACTTCACCCTCCTCCAACATTGAAGACAAGGATGCTTGGCTTTTGAAGATAGAGCTGAAAAGAGAAGAACCAGGAGAGATCAACAAGGATGAAGGGATCAAGGAAGCCATGGAGGTTCAAGCTCCGACGGTGAAATAAGAAGATATCCCTCAACCTTTACCTAACCTCTTTACTCCAACAGAGATTGAAGCTTTCAGGATGATTGAGTTAGCTCGCATATAGAACAAGTATCTCACACAGGAGAATATTCTATTGAAGGATCATATTTCTGGGCTTAAGGGCATTATCCGCAAGTTGGAGGAACTTTTACGCTCAATGTGCGATTATCCACCATCATCATCACCACCTCCATCACCTCCGAGGACATAATCACATGGGTATGGGCACTCCCCTTGGCAACTGCCAAGCTTGGGGGAGGTGCCCCGGTATCGTATCACCATCACACTCCTATTTTTACCGCTTTATTTAGTTTGATCCTTTTAGTAGTGTCTTGATTTAGTAGTTTGAAGTTTTGATATCAAGTAGTTTGAGTTTTGCTTTGTGATCTCTTTATGCAATCGAGTCCGTGTGCTATCTATAATAAAGTTTAGTATTGAGTCAAGGGCTTTG
>NW_025234834.1:0-6708 GCF_018294505.1 Triticum aestivum | reverse complement strand
AGATGATGCCATGCGCAAGGGGAACAAGAACGGAGTTACAAGTGATGATTTCAGGACTTTGAAGCCACCATAATGGGTGCATGAAGCCTTGGACGAAATATACAAGATGCCACTTCATAAATTTTGTCCCGAGGCTATTATAGGTGTTGCGTCACCTTTTTATTGGGCCAGGCCCATGTAATTTCGAAATACATAAGTATAGGCTATTTTTAGAGTCCGTATGTGTGGGGAAACAAGAGATAGGGTTGATTTCGGACCCCTCCACCAAGGGCCACGAAATTCCCCCTCTCTTCCTCCATATATACAGCCCTTAGGGCACCGTTTAGACTTTGGGTTTTGTTTAGATTAAAAGTTCGCCATAGCTGCAACTTCGCGTACTTCGTTTGTGTTCAACAACCAGACAAATGCGTCACAGAACCCCACCTTGATCAATAAAGCTTTCATCTTATATTCGCAATATCCAGATTGCAATCTTAGTTTCTTGCTTGTTCTTCGTTTGCTCGCAGGAAACAGACCCTCGTGGTCAGGTTGATCGTGCTCCGGCGTGGTCAATAACCTCTCGGAGTTGGTTTAGCGATTGCTAAGGCGCGACGTCCTCGCACGTTCGTAGTTGGATCGTCAAAGTCGACTTCCACCAAAGCGATATCCATCATCTCATCGAAAGACGGGACACCTTTGCCTCTATCAATTTGGCATGACGCTTGTTCAATTTAGATTGACCATTTAAGTACTTAAGCGTTTCATGATCGGTATGGATGACAAATTCATGAGGTCTAAGGTAATGTTCCCAAACATGTAGCACACGAACTAAAGCATATAATTCTTTGTCATAGATGGGATAGTTAAGTTGAGCACCGGAGAGTTTTTCACTAAAATAAGCAATGGCTCGTCTTTCTTGGATTAAAACTCCGCCAATGCCGGTACCACTTGCATCACAATGAACCTCAAAAGTTTTGTCAAAGTTGGGCAAAGCAAGAATCGGAGCATGAGTAAGCAAAGACTTGAGCTCATCAAAAGCGGTGGATTGCAAAGATCCCCAAAAAAAAGGTGCATTCTTCTTACTCAAAGCATGTAAAGGAGCGGGAATTGTGCTAAAGTTTTTCACAAAGCGGCGGTAAAATCCTGCAAGACCAAGAAAACATCTCACTTGTTGCAAATTGGTGGGTTGGGGCCAAGTTTTAATCGCCTTAATCTTAGTTTCATCAACATGGACACCCTTGGAAGAGACAACAAAACCCAAGAAAACCACTTTGTCAACGCCAAAAGTGCATTTTTTCAAGTTCGCATAAAGGCTTTCCTTTCGGAGGGTTTGCAACACAGATTTAACATGATTAATGTGCTCTTTCATGGTTTTGCTAAACTCAAGGATATCATCAAAGTAAACCACAACGAAGACTCCAATGTAAGGTCTAAGCACATGATGCATAAGATGCACGAAAGTTCCGGGTGCTTCCGACAAACCCATAGGCATCACTAACCACTCATATAAGCCAAATTTTGTTTTGAAAGCGGTTTTCCATTCATAACCTTCTTGAATGCGGATTTGATAATAGCCACTTTTAAGATCAATTTTGGAGAAAAAGTTGGCTCCGCTAAGTTCATCAAGCATATCATCTAAGCGAGGAATGGGATGCCTATAGCGAACGGTAATGGCGTTTATGGGTCTACAATCGGAACACAAGCGGAAACTTCCATTGGGTTTAGGCACAAGTATAATGGGAACGGCACATGGGCTTAAGCTTTCACGTACATGACCGTTGTCGATGAGTTGTTGTACTTGCCGTTGAATCTCCTTGGTGTCTTCGGGATTGACACGGTATGGAGCTTTGTTTGGAAGTGGCGCTCCGGGGATGAGGTCTATTCGATGCTCAATGCCTCGTAGTGGAGGTAGACCCGGAGGTAGCTCATCGGGGAAAACATCTTTGAATTCCTGCAAAAGAGATTGAAACACTAAAGGTAGCTCGTGAGAGGTGTTAGTTGTTGGCTCTCCATCTTTGCACACAAGGACGAAGTGCATCACACTCGATGGGTTCTCACACACTTCTCTTATCTCACTTTTGGTGGCAAATAGGATGAGGTTTTTCTCTCTAGGCGAAGAGGCGCTCAAATTTGGCTTGTGGCTCTCACTCACTTTTGGGTGTGTCACTTTTTCACTCGTCTTTCCATGATTGGTGCCTTGCTTGTCGGCTATCACTTGACTAGGAGACATAGGTCGTAGCACATATTCCTTCCCTTTCAACTTGAAGCTATAGTGATTGCTACGCCCATTGTGGATGACACCACGGTCGAATTGCCATGGTCGACCAAGAAGGAGGTGGCAAACGGTCATGGGGACCACATCACATTCCAAAGTGTCTTCATAGGCACTAATTTTGAAGGATACTTGGACCGTATGCTCGACTCGTATAGTGCCGGAATCACTTAGCCATTGAACCTTGCAGGGGTGCGGGTGCTTCCTCTTGACCAATTGAAGCTTTGAACATAGTTCTTCACTTGCCAAGTTGTGGCAACTACCTCCATCGATGATGACCTTGATGGACCTTCCATTGATGCCGGCCTTAGTGTGGAAGATGTGGCATCGTTGGTCTTCTTCTTGTTGATGTTGAAGTGTCAAGACTTTGGAGACAACGAGAGCGGGGCTCGAATCCTCATCACAAAAGACTTGATCATCTTCATCCTCGTTCACGCGCCGGCGCATGGCCACTTGCTCAAGGGCTTCCATCTCCTCTTCATTCATTGAGTCATATGTGCCATCGTCGTTGAGGATCATGGTGCGCTTGTTCGTGCATTGGTAGGACTTGTGGCCTCGACCGTCGCAAGTGAAACACTTGAATGAGCTTGTTTTGACAGTCTCATCGGTTGGAGTAGATGATGAAGCACGCGGCTTGAAGTTGCTTGTCGTAGGAGGAAGACGACTTGAACTTGCTGAAGTTTTCTTGTAACTTGACTTGTCGTTGTTGCTTTGAGAAGGTTTGGTTGATGTAGATGTTGGAGGAGTCGTTGAAGCTTGGGTGTTGGAGAAGCTGTAGGTCTTGGATGAGTACTTGGCGTACTTGAAGTCATCTTGCACTTGACGTTCCGCCTTGGTTGCTTGATGTACGAGCTCAATGAGGTTGGAATAGGGTTGGAAGTCGGCAATCTTCTTGATGGGATGATTGAGTCCATTCAAGAAACGTGCCATTGTTTGCTCATCATCTTCCGTGACATTGGCTCGAATCATGGCTATCTCCATTTCCTTGTAGTATTCTTCAACACTCTTTGTTCCTTGCTTGAGGAGTTGTAGCTTCTTGAAGAGATCGCGGTTGTAGTAGGTTGGTACAAAGCGTGCCCGCATGACATCCTTCATTTGAGCCCAAGTGGTGATTGGTGGCTCGCCTCTTGCTTGACGGCGTTCAAGTACTTGTTCCCACCATATGAGCACATAATCTTGGAACTCAAGTGATGCCATAGCGATCTTCTTCTCTTCCTCATAGTTGTGTAAGCGGAAAATTTTGTCGACCTTCAATGCCCATGAGAGGTACTCTTCCGGATCATTGCTTCCATTGAACTTGGGCATTGTGAACTTGAGCTTGCCATAGCGTTGCTCTTCATTATGTTGTTGGCGATGGTGATGATTACGTCCTTGATGTGGGGGATAGTCATCCTCATGTTGCTCTTGGCGTGGAGGAAGTCCATGATCAACTTGTTCTTGTTGAACTTGAGGTTGAGGTGGAGCTTGACGAGCTTGTGGAGGGGCTTGAGGAGCTTGACGTTGCACACGCGTTTGGTAGTTCCTCTCTTGGATTTCTTCTCGAAGGGCTTCCTCTTGATTGCGCCGCTCGTGATTGCAGTTGGCAATGGCTCGGCTCGAATCTCGAAGGGCACTTTGCATCTCAAGAGCTTGCGCTTCACGTTGTTGTTGTTGAAGACGTTGAGTCTCGGCATCTTGTTCCTCTTGGTGTAGACGTGCTCGTTCTTCTTCTTGGCGCCTTAGTCGTTGCCGTTCTTGAGCTTGAGCAAAAGCCACTTGGTTTGAGTGAGGACGAGGGACTTGCTCATCGACTTGCTCTTGTGAATGCTTGTCTTGTAGTGGGTTCCGAGATGCATGCCGGTCTTGACGCGCAGCTCGACGAAGAGTGTTCGATGACGGTGTACTTGTGTCGGAGAAGGTGTCGTCGGAGTGTCGACTTGAGCGGCTCCGTCTTGAGGATGAAGAAATGGAAGGATGTCGGTTCCTCATCAAGGCACGGATCTCGTCCATTTTGAGAGTCGAACTTGGTGTCGAAGTAGTCTCTTGTACGTTGCTTGGAGAGTCACAAGTCGGTGGCGAGGTTGTCGATGCGGTCGCTCATAGCTTGTTGCTCTTGGTGTAACGCCCTTTGAGCACCAAAGAGGTGGCTCTTTGTGACGAATGAGGACATGTCGTCGCCGTTCTTGATGAGAGGTGGAGTGGTAGAAGAACTAGGCCTATCCATCATATCAAGCAAACTGTAAGTGGTAGAAGGAAAAGAACGTGTACCGAATGTACCTTGACCGAAGTTGAAGATGGATCAAGTCCACTCAAATGCGGACAATGAAATAGCACTGTTGGTACCAATTCTTGTCGGTTCTCACACCTACACACCTAAAAGCTTATGGTGGAGCTTGGTTAGGATGGTGGCACAAAATTTGATGCAATAGTAAGTGAGCTTCAATAATGTTGGAAAAGATTCACAAATTTGCAAATGCAACAAGTAGACCAAGCAAGTATGGGTACACGGAAACACACACGCAAATAGATAAATGGGATTGTGCAGTCCAAAATTGAGCCAAAATGTGGAAACCACGAAATGCTCTTGTTGCACAATACTAGAGAGACGCTAGCACGATTGCAAAATAGGCGGATACGCAAACTTGTGCACAACCTACTAGGCAAAAATGCAATGATCTCTATCCCAAGTATGCTATATGTATGATATTTCGGTGCAATGATCCAAGATGATCCGATATGACAATCTTAATGTTGTATGATGCTATGGTTCTTGCTTATAAGCTCTTTGCTTATCTTTCCTCTTTGCTTAAAAGCTTGGGTGGATCTTTCACTTTTGAGCTCTTTTCTCATGCAAGACTCACGAACCAAGGTAGCAATTGTGTATGCGATGACAACTTTGTGTCACACAAGTTGATCTCAAGATATGAACCACTATTGTATGGTATGTATGCTATGGAGTATGATCACTAATGTGCACAAGTCACGTTGCCTGCAATACTCAACGTCTAGTCTCGATGGGTAACCTACGCAAAATGAGGCAATGTGGGTTATCAATGCAATTGCAAGTTATGACAAAGATGTCATCGAAGTTACCGTCCTTGGCGATGATGAGACCCTTGCGAAGATGAGTCGTGGTGGTGATGACGTCAACCGTACCTAGATAGCCGAAACACAAAAGGATACGGGATCGACAACTCAAAATCTCAAGGACCAAAATATGGCAAAATCGTCATAGGAGGTAGCGGGGAAGATTTTGGTGTATGTGGGTTTGGAAGATGTGGTGGAATGTGGGGTTGTGGTGGTGGTGGAACTGACAAACTTCAGTTTCGTCAGGGTTTCACGGATGTCCGGGCTTTTACGGTCATCCGGACTTCGTCGGACGTCCGACCTTTTCCGGTCGTCCGGAGCCTGGGCGAAAATCGAGCTCGGGAAGAAGAACTGCTAGAGTTCCGGGGAAGAAGAAGATGGTGAGGTCGAAATCGAGTGATATGGTGGATGGAAAAGGGTGGGGAAAGCTAGATCCACATGCAACAACACAAATCCATGGACCAAATCCAACAAAATCGCAACTCACAAACAAATCACAAAAATTTAGGGCTATTTTAGGTGGGGAATTTTCGGAATTAGGACAAAAACAACAAAATCAAGCTAGAAAACACGGGGTAGGAGCTCCAAAAACATGATCAACGTGGCTCATGATACCATGATGATGTAGGGTGGAACCATATGTGGACGATCTTTCACGTTTGGAGGGATCCTACGGGGGAATCACGAAGAACACACGGAAGCACAAAGGGGAAACACGGGGAAAACGAGAGGGAGAATCACTAAACCGACATAGAATCAATCACACGAGTGCTAGATCACTGACAACATAGAGTAACATAAGATCCACGATCAACTAAGGTAAGGATACATAGGAATAATTCTTCTCCGTACGGAGGTCTTGATGGTCTTCCCTAGAAAGGGGTCTTGAATCCGCTTGGGGGATCTTCTCCGAAGATGATAGAGGCGGGGGTGTCCCGATCTTTCGATGAGATGATAACTATCGATTTGGTGGAGACGACTTTGACGATCCGACTACAAACGTGCACGACGTTGCGCCTTAGCAATCGCTAAACCAATCTCCTGAGGTTACTGACGAGGCCGGAAGCACGGTCAGCCTGACCACGAAGGTCTATTCCTGCAAGCAATCGAAGAACGAGCAAGAATATGATAAAGCAATCTGAATATTGCAAATATATATGAGGTATTGATAATGGTGGGGATCCGGAAGCGGTCTTGGTCTGGTCGTTGGACACAAACGAAGTACACGAAGTTGCAATGGCTAACTTTTAACTAAACAAATCCCAAGGAAAAGCTACTAGATGGATCTACTTATATAGGAGCAAGGGGTGGCGGCCAAGGAGGTGGGAGGACGTCCCAAGGCAGCCTAAAACTAAATCTAGGTCGTACAAGGCCAATGGGCCCAAGTGGAG
>NW_025234833.1:0-6708 GCF_018294505.1 Triticum aestivum | reverse complement strand
GCCAAAAATATTACCGTAGCATGTTGGTGCCATGCCATGACACCATGCCAAGTTTCATGATTTTCAGGCGTGTTTTGGAATTAGATGAATTAAAAACCAAGTTTCTCAATCTTTTCGGCCGAGCCACGATGCCCAGATGTTTGAATTTCACTCCCATCTCTTGCATGGGACCTAGAAATTCACCCAAGGACACACATGTGATTTTTCGAACAACTTTGGTGCACTGGAGCATGTGCTTGTGGTTCAAATTTGAATTATGCACATTAAATGCCTAGAAACTCAATTAATGTATAAAAAAGGCGAAACGAGCCCGGAATAATTCCCAAATTTAGCACGGTACTTCTATTTGGTCTAATCTTGCTGTGTAAAAATAATAAGGCGGAAGAAGGCAGTGTACATATGTCGTTTCGCACACGGAGGTGACATGTTCCTTCTAGGAACCACGACCCTTCTTGAGGGAAGCTCCTGTTCGCAAGAAGCTTACACCAAAGCTTGTCCCAATTCGGCCAAAAATATTACCGCAGCATGTTGGTGCCATGTCATGACACCATGCCAAGTTTCGTGATTTTCATGCGTGTTTTGGAATTACAGGAATTATAAAACCAAGTTTCTCAATCTTTCCGGCCGACCACGACGCCCAGATGTTTGAATTTCTCCCATCTCTTGCATGGGACCTAGAAATTCATACAAGGACACACATGTGATTTTTGAAACAACTTTGGTGCACTTGAGCATGTGATTGTAGTTCAAATTTTAATTATGCACATTAAATACCCAGAAACTCAAGTAATGTTTAAAAAAGGTGAAATGAGCCCGGAATAATTCAAAATTTAGCACGGTACTTCTATTTGGTCTAATCTTGCTGTGTAAAAAAATAAGGCGGGAGAAGGCAGTGTAAGTATGTTGTTTCACACACGGAGGTGACACACTCCCTCTCGGAACCACGAGCCTTTTTGAGGGAAGCTCCGGTTTGCAAGAAGCTTACACAAAGGTTATCCCAATTCGGCCAAAAAAATTACCGCAACGTGTTGGTGCCATGTCATGAAACCATGCCAAGTTTCATGATTTCCAGGCATGTTTTGGAATTACAGAAATTAAAAAAACCAAGTTTCTCAATATTTCCGGCCGAGCCACGACGCCCAGATGTTTGAATTTCACTCCCATCTCTACGATCGGACCTAGAAATTCACCCAAGGACACACATCTGATTTTTCAGACAACTTTGGTGCACTGGAGCATGTGCTTGTAATTCAAATTTGAATTATGCACATTAAATGCCTAGATACTCAATTAATGTATAAAAAAAGCGAAACGAGCCCGGAATAATTCCAAAATTTAGCACGGTACTTCTATTTGGTCTAACCTTGCTATGTAAAAAAAATCAGGTGGGAGAAGGCAGTGTACGTATGTCGTTTCGCACACGGAGGTGACACGTTCCCTCTCGGAACCACGAGCCTTCTTGAGGGAAGATCCGGTTCGAAAAAAGCTTACACCAAAGATTGTCCCAATTCGGTCAAAAATATTACCGTTGCATGTTGGTACCATGTCATGACACCATGCCAAGTTTCATGATTTTCAGGCGTGTTTTGGAATTACATGAATTAAAAACCAAGTTTCTCAATCTTTTCGGCCGGCCCACAACGCCTAGATGTTTGAATTTCACTCCCATCTCTTGCATGGGACCTAGAAATTCACCCAAAGACACACATGTGATTTTTCAAACAACTTTGTGCACTGGAGCATGTGCTTGTGGTTCAAATTTGAATTATGCACATTAAATGCCTAGAAACTCAATTAATGTATAAAAAGGCGAAACGAGCCCGGAATAATTCCCAAATTTTGCATGGTACTTTTATTTGGTCTAATCTTGCTGTGTAAAAATAATAAGGCGGAAGAAGGCAGTGTACGTATGTCGTTTCGCACATGGAGGTGACATGTTCCTTCTAGGAACCACGAGCCTTCTTGAGGGAAGCTCCTGTTCGCAAGAAGCTTACACCAAAGCTTGTCCCAATTCGGCCAAAAATATTACCGCAGCATGTTGGTGCCATGTCATGACACCATGCCAAGTTTCATGATTTTCATGCGTGTTTTGGAATTACAGGAATTAAAAAACCAAGTTTCTCAATCTTGCCGGCCGAGCCACGATGCACAGATGTTTGAATTTCACTCCCATCTCTTGCATGGGACCTAGAAATTCATCCAAGGACACACATGTGATTTTTCAAACAACTTTGGTGCACTGGAGAATGTGATTGTAGTTCAAATTTGAATTATGCACATTAAATACCCAGAAACACGAGTAATGTATAAAAAAGGCGAAACGAGCCCGGAATAATTCAAAATTTAGCACGGTACTTCTATTTGGTCTAATCTGGCTGTGTAAAAAAATAAGGCGGGAGAAGGCAGTGTACGTATGTCGTTTCACACACGGAGGTGACACAATCCCTCTCGGAACCACGAGCGTTCTTGAGGGAAGCTCCGGTTTGCAAGAAGCTTACACAAAAGCTTGTCCCAATTCGGCCAAAAAAATACCGCAGCATGTTGGTGCCATGTCATGACACCATGCCAAGTTTCATGATTTTTAGGCGTGTTTTGGATTTACAGGAATTAAAAAACCAAGTTTCTCAATATTTCCGGCCGAGCCACGACGCCCAGATGTTTGAATTTCACTCTAATCTCTTGCATGGGACGTAGAAATTCACCCAAGGACACACATGTGATTTTTCAAACAACTTTGGTGCACTGGAGCATGTGCATGTAGTTCAAATTTGAATTATGCACATTAAATGCGCAGAAACTCAATCAATGTATAAAAAAGACGAAACGAGCCCCGTATAATTCCAAAATTTAGCACGATACTTCTATTTGGTCTAATATGGTTGTGCAAAAAAATTAAGGCGGGAGAAGGCAGTGTACGTATGTCGTTTCGCAAATGGAGGTGACACGTTCCCTCTCGGAACCACGAGCCTTCTTGAGGGAAGCTTCGGTTTGCAAGAAGCTTAGACCAAAGCTTGTCCCAATTCGGCCAAAAAAATACCGCAGCATGTTCGTCCCATGTCATGAGACCATGCCAAGTTTCATGATTTCCAGGCATGTTTTGGAATTACAGGAATTAAAAACCAAGTTTCTCAATATTTCCGGCCGAGCCACGAAGCCCAGACGTTTGAATTTCACTCTCATCTCTTGCATGGGACCTAGAAATTCATCCAAGGACACACATGTGATTTTTCAAGCAACTTTGGTGCACTGGAGCATGTGCTTGTATTTCAAATTTGAATTATGCACATTAAATTCCCAGAAAATCAATTAATGTATAAAAAAGGTGAAACGAGCCCGGAATAATTCCAAAATTTAGCACGGTATTTCTATTTGGTCTAATCTTGCTGTGTAAAAAAAATAAGGCGGGAGAAGGCAGTGTACGTATGTTGTTTCGCACACGGAGGTGACATGTTCCTCTCGGAACCACGAGCCTTCTTGACGGAAGCTCCGGAAGAAGCTTACACCAAAGCTTGTCCCAATTCGGCCAAAAATATTATCGCAGCATTTTGGTGCCATGTCATGACACGATGCCAAGTTTCATGATTTTCAGGCGTGTTTTGGAATTATAGGAATTAAAAAATCAAGTTTCTCAATCTTTCCGGCCGAGCCACGACGCCCAGATGTGTGAATTTCACTCCCATCTCTTGGATGGGACCTAGAAATTCACCCAAGGACACACATGTGATTTTTCAAACAACTTTGGTGCACTGGAGCATGTGCTTGTAGTTCAAATTTGAATTATGCACATTAAATGCCCAGAAACTCAATTAAATGTATAAAAAAGGCGAAACGAGCCCGGAATAATTCAAAATTTAGCACGGTACTTATATTTGGTCTAATCTGGCTGTGTAGAAAAAATATGGCGGGAGAAGGCAGTGTACGTATGTCGTTTCGCACACGGAGGTGACACGTTCCTTCTCGGAACCACGAGCCTTCTTGAGGGAAGCTCGAGTTCGCAAGAAGCTTATACCAAAGCTTGTCCCAATTTGGCCAAAAATATTACCGCAGCATGTTGGTGCCATGTCATGACACCATGCCAAGGTTCTTGATTTTCAGGCGTGTTTTGGAATTACATGAATTAAAAAAACCAAGGTTCTCAATCTTTCCGGCCGAGCCACGATGCCCAGATGTTTGAATTGCACTCCTATCTCTTGCATGGGACCTAGAAATTCATCCAGGGACACACATGTGATTTGTCAAACAACTTTGGTGCACTGGAGCATGTGCTTGTAGTTCAAATTTGAATTATGCACATTAAATGCCCAGAAACTCAATTAATGCATAAAAATGCCAAACGAACCCGGAAAAATTCCAAATTTAAACACGACACTCATGTACTAGTTGCGTGTTCACTGTACATAAATGTTCTAGCAATTCAAACACCATCCTTTCCCTCCGTAACACCATTTGTCTTTCAAAACATAATGAAAAAAACAGGTATACCACAAACAGTTTACTAGAAAGAATTGTGTGGGATGCTATATAAAATAACTTGGTGCACCGTCTTGGCTGGCTTACGCAGGAAGCTTCGTCGTCTATAGTCCACCATCCCCGCTTGAACCACACTTGCGCGCTAGTTTCTCACGGCACCGAGCGAATTTTTTTGCCACTACGGAAATATCTATTTCCCCGCCCCTCCCTCCTACCAAAAGCCACATTTCCACTATTCCTCCTTGCTTTCCAAGTTCAAACCTTCACTGTGTCTTACTAGCAGCTCAGCCTCCTCGCCGGTGACCCTTCTTCTTGCAGCGCCGCCTCCTCGCCGCCGACCCTTCTTCTTGCTGCACGACCTCCTCGCCGCTGACCCTTCTTGTTGCGCGGCCTCGTCGATATGGTCAGGTAATCCACACCCCACCCACACCATCCTCCTCCTCTCCCGTCCCACATGCCCCGACTGACGGAGCGACACCTTCCACCAAAATCACTGCCCCCTCCTCCAATTAAGCGCCGCCCACAGCCATTTTACACGCAGTATAACATGGAGCTGAGTAGCTTGCGGCTGCACGCGCGAACGAGGTTGCTATGGCTGACATGCGTGTCGACCGCCAGATCTTGGAGGAGCACCTCGTCTTCGAGGCCACCGTCGACACCGCCGCGCGGTTTTCTACTTTAAAATACAGTTCGTGATGTTTTCTCGAGGCCACCGCCAGTTCCTTCTAGTGATTTGTCCTCTGTAATGTTAATATGCAATCTGATGTTCAGTTAACAGTTTGGTCCTCTGAAATGTAATGTTCAGTTAAAACTTTGTTCCAACAATTGCTACATTTTGTAGTATTGTTCTCAAGCATTCTTTGTTTTGTTAACTGTCTTATCTTCTAGTACATGTTTCTATTCTGCAATGTCGTGCTGAGTTAACTATTTTGGTTCATTTGGTCTACTGTCCATTTAACTGTTTGGTTCAGTTCTGCAATTTGATTTTCATTTGCTGTGGGTACAATTTTGTATTGTTATGTATGTGACACCAATCAAATTTGGCTGTACTCAATACATATTCTACTGATAGTATGGCAACTCTCATTTAACCTGATCAAGATCTTCCTTATGTGTGTTGTAGGGAAACAATGGGAGACACTGTGGTTTACCATCGAGGTTTGTTCAAGCAGGGTCCTTTGGCTAATAGCACATTATTGTGCAGTTGCAGGAATCATTCTAATATTTAGGTTTCTTACAATTTGGTATTGCACATGTAGGTCCTGCTGTCAGAGGCTTAGACCCACTGTTCGACCCATTTTGCATGTGGGGAAATGAGATGTCCATGAATATCAGTCAAGTCAAGAAACTCAGAAAGATTGTTAGGATGAAGAAACTTGCGACGAATAACAGCAAGATCTTTGTTTGCACAATGAAGAAGACATTAGTCAACTATAGGATGGTACGAACTCTTTTACCTTGTTTTTACCCCTTGCGCCATTTCAAATTACAACAACGATTTATGCATAGCTTTGTTTTCAGTACTTTTCAAAGCAGTTCACCGATGATTACCTCTCAAACCACCTGCATGGTCAAGAGGCGAGGAAGGTATTCATTCGACACCCACGGTACAATATTGAAGTCTTGCTGAAGAGGACGAAGGTTGGGCGGGAAATTATCCATAGCCACTGGCCTAAAGTTGCAAGGACATTCAACATCACTGAAGGCTCAATATTTGCCTTCCGCTTCTGCAGTTTCCCAGATGAGATTCATCTATCTATTTACCGTGTATGATGCTACTTTCCAAAGGTTTTTGATGCTGCATGTGAAACTTGGTGCTGTTGTGTAATGGCGTAACTGAGTGCCGAAGCTATCTGATGTAATTCGATTATGAAATCCTGGTTGCTTTTATACAGATATGAAATATCTGGCGTGTTTTATAAGAAATATCAGTTTGATTAATACATGGATTATCAATAATAGGCTAATTACCCTGCTTATTTGGGTTTTCTATTGCAAACGGTTACTCAGACAGCACCGTGGGCGATGAACTCAAACAACCCGCACGGTTTCTAGAAAGTAGGTGTGTTCGATCAACTAACAATCACACATGGCTTCTGGCAGCAAACTGTTTGCGTTAGGCCACCTTGCACACACGTTTCCACACAAAGAACTGTGTGGGATGTACATACCTACGGAAATGATTTTCTGGGATTCACCGTGTGGGATGTACTTACCTACGGAAATGATTTCTGGGAT
>NW_025234832.1:0-6709 GCF_018294505.1 Triticum aestivum | reverse complement strand
AAGGAAGAAATACAATCAATGCAATGCACAATATGATGCATGCTCATGACATGGCAATATGAATGTGTTTTGAGCTAATGCAACTAGCAACAGATTAAATGAAGTTGGTTTGAATATAAAATTCAAATTCAAACTCCATGTGATTATTCAAATGCCATTTAATTGATTTGTGCTAAACAGCAGCTATAAGTTGTTCTAACATGCATGAAAATGGTACAGATGGATTCCTTGAATTTTTCTGATAATTTTTCATATATAAAACATTTAATTTGGAGTTACGGTTAATTTTCTATGATTTATTGAAGTTTTAACTATTTTCTGGAATTTCCTGATTATTTATAAATTAACTAAATTCCAGTAAATGAATATTGCGTCAGCATGACGTTGGCATGATGTCAGCAAGTCAACAGGGGTCGGTCAGGGTCAAACCTGACGTGTGGGGGCCACACGTCAGTGACACAGGTTAGACAGGGGGGTTAGTTTAATTTAATTAAAGATTAGGGCACTAGGGCCCACATGTCAGTGGCTCTGGGGTTAGATTAGGTGGTGATTAGCTTAAGCTAATCACCTGATGGCGGGGGCCCACCTGTCAGTGTCAGCAGAGGGGGTAGTTAAGATAAAATAGTTAAACTAATTAACAGGGGGGGCTGGCCCCACCTGTCATCGACCCAGAGAGGGGGGGGGTCCCGCCGTGGTCAACGTGGTCAGACCCACCGGCGGCTTGACGCCGGCGAGGCCAGAAGCGGTGGTGCGCGTCGGAAACCAACTACAGGGGCTCTTTTGGCGCGCAGGGAGCAGCTACGGGGAGAGGGTGGAGTGGCGCATCCAACGGGGGCGGTGGCGGAGGCTGGGGTGGCCGGAGCTGCCGGCGGCGACCTCTTTTGCGGCTGCCGGAGCTCGGGTGGGTGCGGGATTAGCGCTGCAGCTTGCAAACAAGCTAGCTGCCACGCTAGCGTTGCTCCACGGGTCGTTGTGAGTGCAACGGATGCACGCGCGGGGCCATTTGGTCACCGGGGCTTCGCCGGCGACGAGCCCGTGCGGCGGAGCGTTTTGGCTCCGGTGGAGGGAGCGGCCAGGGGGCGAATTAGTCAACGAGGCATGGGGAAAACGATGCAGCGGCTCACCGCGGTTCTTCTGGTGCTGCTGGCGAGGCAGGGGAGGCACGGGGTCCGGCGAATCGACGGAGGGGAGCTTCGGTGGCCGGCGACGGAACGGCGATGGTGGCGGCGTTGCAGGGCTTCCAAAGGGCCGTGGGTCGGTGGGGAGGAAGGAGGGGGTCGAGGCGGAGCTCGTGGGTGTGTCGGAGAGGCTAGGGGTGGCCGGTGGCCACGAGAGAGCTCGTCGTCGGCGGCGGGTGTGTTCGGTGGCTGCGCGCGAGAGAGCCAGAGGAGGAGAGGAGCTCGGGGAGAGAGTGAGAGGCCTGGGGAGGGTGCGTGGCGTCGCGGACGGGGTCCAGGGCAATGAGAGGAAGCAGGAGCTGGCTAGGGGGGAAGCAGGAGGTGGCCGAGGCAGCGTCGGCGAGCGCCACGCCTCGCCTCTGTTCGTCCTCCTGGCAGAGGAGGAAGAGGACAAAGGAGGAGGAGGTGGGCTGGGCCGGCTGGGGGAGCTGGGCCGGTGGTGGCGCCAGGTAAGGTTTCTCTTCTCTCTCTGTCTTTTTCTAATTATTTCAGTTTTCTATTTTGCAGGTTTGTTTTGAATTTGGTTTTGAAACCAATTCAATTTATTTTGCTTCTGACAATATTTTTAGGAGCTAAAAGGATTAAAACAATGCTCCACAAAATATTTCAGAATTATTGGACCTATATTTATTTAATAGTAGATATAAATCCAATTCAAATAATTAATGATTTAATTCAAATGCCCAAATTAAATGTTTCTGAGACACCAAAAATATTGGTTTGGATTTTACCTCTTGCCAATATTTCCAGAGGATATTAGGAACATTTTCTTGGACACATTTGAGAAGATTTAATTGTTGGTTATTTTTAGAGGTTTCTGAGGCTTTGAAAATTCCTCAATTCAAATTTCATTTGAATTTAAACATGATGCAGCAAGAGGTCTAGCCTAGTGCATTACCAGAAGCTAGGGATGTGACAACTCACCCCCACTAAACAAGAATCTCGTCTCGAGATTCAAGCGTAGGGTAAGGTGAAAGGTAAACGCAACTAGTATAATCTTCACGATCCAGGTTGCACTTCAACTGAACGTTGATTTGTTCACCATCATTTTCTCGAAGTCTTGCTCTGAGAACTCCAACTAACATGACAACGAGAGGAAAGGAAAGACCCTAAAAGAATCGTTCTTCTCGGAGGTCGAACAACTCAGGATTAACTCACGGAATGAGACATAGCAACATCTCTCGAGCTGAGGGACGAAGCACACATCCATAAGAATGGAGTGAGGCAGATGACGAAGGTTCACTAGGTAGACAACAATTCCACACCTAAGAAGGTGGTGAACGATTGTCCACGTAGCGAGGAGTTGAGTTGCCTTAATACCATAACGATACACCTTAGGGAAGGTGACTCGTAGAGATATTTCCTTAAGTGGCAAAAAGAATTACTTTTGATTCAGAGATCATTGAAACTCTTTAAACCAGCCTAAGACAATTCTCGAGCGATCGTTTGGAGGGGCTCGGTAGAATGGCATACTCGGACTTGGATGATGTGGATTACCTTGTTGAAGACAACGTAATGGATGAGTTTGCTCATCACCGGAAATGGAAGAGACCCATGGTAGAATGGCACATTGGCGGTGCAAGCTGGGAACAAAATGCAAATGCTGGGAATGATTCTGGTGACTGGGGAAGAACCCAACAATAGAGAGCGAATTCACTGTTTGAAAGGATCATAGCATTGCCGAGGGAACTGAGAGCAAACCCAGTTAGTGCCGATGATAACACGTAGCGCTTGTGTGTGCTCTCAAGAACTTGAGCATTTCCACAATCATCAAGGTTTTACCAACATCCGTGTGAAGGATCCTGGCAACACAACATACCACCATGATGAACAACGATGGACGATGCAGATGCATAGGAAGATAACATCAACTCAGGTTTCACCCTAGCGAGGCCAAGGAAACAAAATCTGGATGATCGACCGAGAGACATTTAGCACTCCGCTTCTAATGTTCTCCTTGACGTGCTAGTGTAACCTATTCATAGATATGGTTTGATAACTAGAACATCAAGTAAAGGTCGGACTTCGGGAGCAATAGAATCCATAAGGAACAGTTACAAAGGTAAATCCTACGAAATCCTTATGGGGAGGTGGCCAACTTCCTCAAACAAGATACTACAATAATAAGTCTTCCGGCTGGGTGTGTTGGCCACGACATCCACTTTACCGGTTATCGAGGAACCAATATTATAGTTCTTGGGAAATATTCCAACCATCATATCTGCCTGAGACTCAGATCTGGTTGGTGTCAGGATATTCCAGACTCATCGAGTCTAGGAAGAAAAATGAAAGTTTGCAATACAAATCGACGAGATGACGTTGCGAGATTCTCAGGAAATGAACTACGATAGCAAGCTCCAAAACATGAGCTGGTTCTGCTACAAACATGTGAAACACGTTGTCCCAGACAAGCATGCCCACATGGTAGTCTTACAATAAAACACTACCGAGTTCTGGTTGGGAACCATCATTGAGGATATAGGAATCTTGTGCAGGAACTAGTATTTGCACAGCAACTCCTTTACCTTGAACAAATCAATCAGTGGCTTGGTGTGCTAGGGATACATATAGAATGAAGGTTGCAAGTCTCCAGACCACAGAATACTTCGCACATGTGTATGACTGACTTGGGATGATTCCAGAGGAAGCAGAACTAACTTTCTCAAATTCACGGCGGCAACTTTCACCAAATGCACGTGTATAAGAGAAAGTCACTCCTTTCATCAAACAAATACTTCATGAGCTAGCATGAAGAAAATGCTTTCAAAAGTTTCCAACACTAGCTTAATGTTCAACAACATCATGGAGGAGATAAGGATGTTGCCAATGGGCTCAGCAACAATTCATCCAGATTCCCATGGAGATGGAATTCCATAACTATGTGATCAAGGTGATAGTATTGGTCAGACCAAAGACGTAATGGTGTATGCTCGAGGGATCCACCACGAATAAGACAACATTACGAGCATCGTTGGTACTGATTTGATTTGACGATAGCCCACACTCAAATCAAAGGATTGATAAGACAATAGGTCCAGCAACTGATCACAAGGACCAATCGATGAAGATATCATCTTTCTTCAACACACACTACACAAGAATATCCCTTTGGAACGAACTAAGTCAGACAAGCTTTTATCTTCCAACTCTCCAAGTTGTTGTCTAGCTTAACCAACTAGCTCAGGGATATCTAACACCGATTCTTGGAGAGAAGGTGGTTCACAAGAAACCAACTTGATCACGAACTCAACATAGCGGTCAGGTGACAACCTGGTAACACCTCCAAGAAGATATTTGGAAAGTCACGAACCACCGGTATGTTACTAAGCTCGAGAACAATCTTGCTTTTGAGGGCAAGACGATATGATCAGATGAGTGAGGACTTGACAAGATCCTAACTCATCAATCGAAGGGTGCACCGAAATAAGGACTAGGTAGCACGATCAGTCTTAGAAGGATGATTCGAAAACCAACATACTAAGAATGAAATTATTATCCTTTAACTACCAAGCAACAGAGTTGCTAGCAGTATTGATTTCACACATCACAATTCATTTGTCGGTATTCCGGTTGCATCAACACGAGGGCCGAGGAATGAACAGTGATTGCAAGAAGTATCACTGTACCAAGAGTTCATGGGATGGTGTGCAATTCCTATAACAATCTCGATATAAAATATGTAATACTCCAAGGTAGAGCAGAACCAAAAGCTGGATTGGCATTTGATCTGCGGAATACAACTACTTTGACCCAATCCTAGATATGGAAGAGGTACTGGAGTTTGTTTCTCCTAGTCATTCCAGAATGGAATGGCTTGACAGACCACAAGAGTCATAGGCATCGATGAACGAACGCACGCATACTCTTGACTATCAATTGATAGACGAGGGTCAGAATGCAACTAAAGAGAACAACTCAAAGGAACATATAACTTTCTGAGTTGTGGATGCATAGATTAGTATGTCGAACCAAGTTCAACATATTTCTTCCAGATAACCCATGCAGAAAGGTAGAACTGGCAGAGTCACGATTTATGAGTGGAGATCTCCTCAAGAGTACTCTAATTGTGATCTTTTAATCCAGAAGAACTCCTGCCAAGAGTGGTTCATGGTAATTGGAAGAAGGAAATACCACGGACCTCGAGGACTATCACAAGGTTACTAATATCCTAAAGGAGCTAGCAATTACTAACAACATGAAGTAGGTAGAGTGAATCTCGGGTTCAAGAACCCAGGAGCAGAATACCTACTACTAAGTAGCATCACGGGATGCTTTCGAGAATGATGGCCAGAATCATCACACTGGGAACACAAATCCTGGCTAATTACTAGATGATCCCCTAAGACACCTAGGGTCACAATAATATCTCCAACATATATGTCAAGGTAACGAAGTACCTCAACTCACTGATTAGTGTGGTTAATCTGGCCCATGGGAACATTGAAACGGGAAGAAAGGATTTGCAATTGCATCAGACTACTTAGAAACCTGGGATGACTCGGACAGCATAACGGCTGTAAATGCTCAGAAAATATTTGAGACATTCACAAAAATGGTGGCATAACCACTCAGAAGCACAAAATCAAGGTTTCAAGATCAGCAATTAACATACGGAAGTAGTAGGAACTGAACTGAGACTTAAGTCCAACAATCTTATAAGTCTACGGATTAGTAACACGTGATCCTGATAGAAAGAAGAGATAGCCTAGTTCTTAATCCCCGTAGAAGAGAAGATGATGACTCAGATCAGAAGGCCATGAGGTATAAGGAGTAAAAGAGCCTTACGTTCCATCCCACAATCAATTCCCTTATATAACTAAGGAATTTCTAGACTCAACTTCGACCAGTTTGGCTTGGTAATCCTACAGGCAGCCTGGCTCTGATACCAACGCTGTCAGGACCCCGACTCGATGTCACACCGATCTAGCCGGTAACACCTCATATCACTTTGCGGCCTCACGCACGGTATCCCCACGGGTGTCGCCTTACCTTTGCCCGGGACCGTTTGCACCTTTTGGCTCACGTATATGATAGTGTCGCTAGCATCCATATGATAAAGAGCCCGGGCTGACATGACTAGTCGTAAACCCAAAGTGGCACAGACTTACAGGGACAGGCATCCATGACCCAGCTTTGAACGTGTCGGTCATCAGCAAATGGGTCCGGGCTGTAGCACTAGGCTAGCAGGACTCCGGTAAACCGGGCTGTAGCGGGCTAACAGGACTCCGGTACTCAAAGCGTGACATTTCCCCGAAGGGACAGACACAGGAACGAAGAAGGACACATGCCGGCCAGCCTAAGTGTTCCAGAGCAGTAGCAAGCTACCATGGCTCAGCGGTAACACTAGGAGACATTTCCCGGTAAGAGAGGCTACTAAAGATAAACAACTAGATAGTCAGATCCCACACATACCAAGCATTTCAATCATACACACAATATGCTCGATATGTGCAAATACAACGAAGCATCACAACATGACTCTACGACACAAGTACTTTATTCATTAGGCTCCGAGGAGCGAGATATTACAA
>NW_025234831.1:5720-6710 GCF_018294505.1 Triticum aestivum | reverse complement strand
GAGTTTCCGTATGAAATCCTGATACTTTGAGAGAGATTGTCCGTTTTGTACACGAAGTGCATCCAGTTTTTGCCGTAACCCTCTCAACTTTTTGCACATAATATGTGGATGAAATGATGATACCATGCCAACTTTCAACCTTTTCAGAGTTCATTGAAATGCTTTTCAATTTTAGGGTCTTATAGCTCAAAATAATTAATAATCCATGAAAAATAACAAATGAAGTCAGAAAGGATTGAAAAATGATGATGTGGCTTTGAATGGTGCATTTTGAACTCACAAAAAGTCAAGAGTTCAAATAAGTTTTAAAAAATGAAATCCCTTTGTAACAGACGAGTTTCCGTATGAAATCCTGATACTTTGAAAGAGATTGTCCGTTTTGTACACGAAGTGCGTCCAGTATTTGCCGTAACCCTCTCAACTTTCTCTCACATGCTATGTGGATGAAATGATGATACCATGCCAACTTTCAACCTTTTCAGAGTTCATTTCAAACGCTTTTCAATTTTAGGGTCTTATAGCTCAAAATAATTAGTAAATGCATGAATAATAACAAATGAAGTAAGAAAGGATTGAAAAATGATGATGTGGCTTTGGATGGTGCATTTTGAACACACAAAAAGTCAGGAGTTCAAATAAGTTTTAAAAAATGAAATCCCGTTGTAACAGACGAGTTTCCGTATGAAATCCTGATACTTTGAGAGAGATTGTCCGTTTTGTACACGAAGTGCATCCAGTTTTTGCCGTAACCCTCTCAACTTTCTTGCACATGCTATGTGGATGACATGATGATACCATGCCAACTTTCAACCTTTTCAGAGTTCATTTGAAATGCTTTTCAATTTTAGGGTCTTATAGCTCAAAATAATTAGTAAATGCATGAAAAATAACAAATGAAGTCGGAAAGGATTGAAAAATGATGATCTGGCTTTGAATGGTGCATTTTGAACACACGAAAAGTCAGAAGTTCAAATAAGTTTTAAAAAATGA
>NW_025234831.1:4930-5710 GCF_018294505.1 Triticum aestivum | reverse complement strand
TAGGGTCTTATAGCTCAAAATAATTAGTGAATGCATGAAAAATAACAAATGAAGTCAGAAAGGATTGAAAAATGATGATGTGGCTTTGGATGGTGCATTTTGAACACACAAAAAGTCAGGAGTTCAAATAAGTTTTAAAAAATGAAATCCCTTTGTAACAGACGAGTTTCCGTATGAAATCCTGATACTTTGAGAGAGATTGTCCGTTTTGTACACGAAGTGCATCCAGTTTTTGCCGTAACCCTCTCAACTTTCTTGCACATGCTATGTGGATGACATGATGATACCATGCCAACTTTCAACCTTTTCAGAGTTCATTTGAAATGCTTTTCAATTTTAGGGTCTTATAGCTCAAAATAATTAGTAAATGCATGAAAAATAACAAATGAAGTCGGAAAGGATTGAAAAATGATGATCTGGCTTTGAATGGTGTATTTTGAACACACGAAAAGTCAGGAGTTCAAATAAGTTTTAAAAAATGAAATCCCTTTGTAACAGACGAGTTTCCATATGAAATCCTGATACTTTGAAAGAGATTGTCCGTTTTGTACACGAAGTGAATCCAGTTTTTGTCGTAACCCTCTCAACTTTCTTGCACATGCTATGTGGATGAAATGATGATACCATGCCAACTTTCAACCTTTTCAGAGTTCATTTGAAATGCTTTTCAATTTTAGGGTGTTATAGCTCAAAATAATTAGTGAATGCATGAAAAATAACAAATGAAGTGACAAAGGATTGAAAAATGATGATGTGGCTTTGAATGGTGCATTTTGAAGA
>NW_025234831.1:4331-4900 GCF_018294505.1 Triticum aestivum | reverse complement strand
CTTTTCAATTTTAGGGTCTTATAGCCCAAAATATTTAGTACATGCATGAAAAATAACAAATGAAGTCAGAAAGGATTGAAAAATGACGATGTGGCTTTGAATGGTGCATTTTGAACACACAAAAAGTCAAGAGTTCAAATAAGTTTAAAAAAATGAAATCCCTTCGTAACAGACGAGTTTCCGTATGAAATCCTGATACTTTGAAGGAGATTGTCCGTTTTGTACACGAAGTGCATGCAGTTTTTGTCGTAACCCTCTCAACTTTCTTGCACATGCTATGTGGATGAAAGGATGATACCATGCCAAGTTTCAACCTTTTCAGAGTTCATTTGAAATGCTTTTCAATTTTAGGGTCTTATAGCTCAAAATACTTAGTAAATGCATGAAAAATAACAAATGAAGTCAGACAGGATTGAAAAATGATGATGTGGCTTTGAATGGTGCATTTTGAACACACAAAAAGTCAGGAGTTCAAATAAGTTTAAAAAATGTAATCCCTTTGTAACAGATCAGTTTCCGTATGAAATCTTGATACTTTGAAAGAGATTGTCCGTTTTGTACACGAAGTG
>NW_025234831.1:4005-4321 GCF_018294505.1 Triticum aestivum | reverse complement strand
GTACATGCATGAAAAATAACAAATGAAGTCAGAAAGGATTGAAAAATGACGATGTGGCTTTGAATGGTGCATTTTGAACACACAAAAAGTCAGGAGTTCAAATAAGTTTAAAAAAATGAAATCCCTTCGTAACAGACGAGTTTCCGTATGAAATCCTGATACTTTGAAAGAGATTGTCCGTTTTGTACACGAAGTGCATGCAGTTTTTGTTGTAACCCTCTCAACTTTCTTGCACATGCTATGTGGATGAAAGGATGATACCATGCCAAGTTTCAACCTTTTCAGAGTTCATTTGAAATGCTTTTCAATTTTAGGG
>NW_025234831.1:1787-3995 GCF_018294505.1 Triticum aestivum | reverse complement strand
GTAACAGACGAGTTTCCGTATGAAATCCTGATACTTTGAAAGAGATTGTCCGTTTTGTACACGAAGTGCATGCAGTTTTTGTCGTAACCCTCTCAACTTTCTTGCACATGCTATGTGGATGAAAGGATGATACCATGCCAAGTTTCAACCTTTTCAGAGTTCATTTGAAATGCTTTTCAATTTTAGGGTCTTATAGCTCAAAATACTTAGTAAATGCATGAAAAATAACAAATGAAGTCAGACAGGATTGAAAAATGATGATGTGGCTTTGAATGGTGCATTTTGAACACACAAAAAGTCAGGAGTTCAAATAAGTTTAAAAAATGTAATCCCTTTGTAACAGATCAGTTTCCGTATGAAATCTTGATACTTTGAAAGAGATTGTCCGTTTTGTACACGAAGTGCATCCAGTTTTTGTCGTAACCCTCTCAACTTTCTTGCACATGCTATGTGGATGAAATGATGATACCTGGCCAACTTTCAACCTTTTCAGAGTTCATTTGAAATGCTTTTCAATTTTAGGGTCTTATAGCTCAAAATAATTAGTAAATGCATGAAAAATAACAAATGAAGTCAGAAAGGATTGAAAAATGATGATGTGGCTTCGAATGGTGCATTTTGAACACACAAAAAGTCAGGAGTTCAAATAAGTTTCAAAAAATGAAATCGCTTTGTAACAGATGAGTTTCCTTCTGAAATCCTGATACTTTGAAAGAGATTGTCCGTTTTGTACAAGAAGTGCATCCAGTTTTTGCCGTAACCCTCTCAACTTTCTTGCACATGCTATGTGGATGAAATGATGATACCATGCCAACTTTCAACCTTTTCAGAGTTCATTTGAAATGCTTTTCAATTTTAGGGTCTTATAGCTCAAAATATTTAGTACATGCATGAAAAATAACAAATGAAGTCAGAAAGGATTGAAAAATGACGATGTGGCTTTGAATGGTGCATTTTGAACACACAAAAAGTCAGGAGTTCAAATAAGTTTAAAAAAATGAAATACCTTTATAACAGACGAGTTTCCGTATGAAATCCTGATACTTTGAAAGAGATTGTCCGTTTTGTACACGAAGTGTATCCAGTTTTTGTCGTAACCCTCTCAACTTTCTTGCACGTGCTATGTGGATGAAATTATGATACCATGCCAAGTTTCAACCTTTTCAGAGTTCATTTGAAATGCTTTTCAATTTTAGGGTCTTATAGCTCAAAATAATTAGTAAATGCATGAAAAATAACAAATGAAGTCAGAAAGGATTGAAAAATTATGATGTGGCTTCGAATGGTGCATTTGGAACACACAAGAAGTCAGGAGTTCAAATAAGTTTTAAAAAATGAAATCCCTTTGTAACAGACGAGTTTCCGTATGAAATCCTGATACTTTGAAAGAGATTGTCCATTTTGTACACGAAATGCATCTAGTTTTTGTCGTAACCCTCTCAACTTTCATGCACATGCTATGTGGATGAAATGATGATACCTGGCCAACTTTCAACCTTTTCAGAGTTCGTTTGAAATGCTTTTCAATTTTAGGGTCTTATAGCTCAAAATAATTAGTAAATGCATGAAAAATAACAAATGAAGTCAGAAAGGATTGAAAAATGATGATGTGGCTTTGAATGGTGCATTTTGAACACACAAGAAGTCAGGAGTTCAAATAAGTTTAAAAAAATGAAATCCCTTTGTAACAGACGAGTTTCCGTATGAAATCCTGATACTTTGAAAGAGATTGTCCGTTTTGTACACGAAGTGCATCCAGTTTTTGCCGTAACCGTCTCAACTTTTTATTGCACATGCTATCTGGATGAAATGATGATACCATGCCAACTTTCAACCTTTTCAGAGTTCATTTGAAATGCTTTTCAATTTTAGGGTCTTATAGCTCAAAATACTTTGTAAATGCATGAAAAATAACAAATGAAGTCAGAAAGGATTGAAAAATGATGATGTGGCTTTGAATGGTGCATTTTGAACACACAAAAAATCAGGAGTTCGAATAAGTTTTAAAAAATGAAATCGCTTTGTAACAGACGAGTTTCCGTATGAAATCATGATACTTTGAAAGAGATTGTCCGTTTTGTACACGAAGTGCATCCAGTTTTTGCCGTAACCCTCTCAACTTTCTTGCACATGCTATGTGGATGAAATGATGATACCTGGCCAACTTTCAACCTTTTCAGAGTTCATTTGAAATGCTTTTCAATTTTA
>NW_025234831.1:1007-1777 GCF_018294505.1 Triticum aestivum | reverse complement strand
TATGTGGATGAAATGATGATACCATGCCAACTTTCAACCTTTTCAGAGTTCATTTGAAATGCTTTTCAATTTTAGGGTCTTATAGCTCAAAATAATTAGTAAATGCATGAAAAGTAACAAATGAAGTCAGAAAGGATTGAAAAATGATGATGTGGCTTTGGATGGTGCATTTTGAACACACAAAAAGTCAGGAGTTCAAATAAGTTTTAGAAAATGAAACCCCTTTGTAACAGACGAGTTTCCGTATGAAATCATGATACTTTGAAAGAGATTGTCCGTTTTGTACACGAAGTGGATCCAGTTTTTGCCGTAACCCTCTCAACTTTCTTGCACATGCTATGTGGATGAAATGATGATACCATGCCAACTTTCAACCTTTTTCAGAGTTCATTTGAAATGCTTTTCAATTTTAGGGTCTTATAGCTCAAAATAATTAGTAAATGCATGAAAAATAACAAATGAAGTCACAAAGGATTGAAAAATGATGATGTGGCTTGAATGGTGCATTTTGAACACACAAAAAGTCAGGAGTTCAAATAAGTTTTAAAAAAGAAATCCCTTTGTAATAGACGAGTTTCTGTATGAAATCCTGATACTTTGAAAGAGATTGTCCGTTTTGTACACGAAGTGCATCCAGTTTTTGCCGTAACCCTCTCAACTTTCTTGCACATGCTATGTGGATGAAATGATAATACCATGCCAACTTTCAACCTTTTCAGAGTTCATTTGAAATGCTTTTCAATTTTAGGGTCTTATAGCTCAAAATAATT
>NW_025234831.1:0-997 GCF_018294505.1 Triticum aestivum | reverse complement strand
TTCAATTTTAGGGTCTTATAGCTCGAAATACTTAGTAAATGCATGAAAAATAACAAATGAAGTCAGAAAGGATTGAAAAATGACGATGTGGCTTTGAATGGTGCATTTTGAACACACAAAAAGTCAGGAGTTCAAATAAGTTTAAAAAAATGAAATCCCTTTGTAACAGACGAGTTTCCGTATGAAATCCTGATACTTTGAAAGAGATTGTCCGTTTTGTACACGAAGTGTATCCAGTTTTTGTTGTAACCCTCTCAACTTTCTTGCACAAGATATGTGGATGAAATTATGATACCATGCCAAGTTTCAACCTTTTCAGAGTTCATTTGAAATGCTTTTCAATTTTAGGGTCTTATAGCTCAAAATAATTAGTAAATGCATGAAAAATAACAAATGAAGTCAGAAAGGATTGAAAAATGACGATGTGGCTTTGAATGGTGCATTTTGAACACGCAAAAAGTCAGGAGTTCAAATAAGTTTAAAAAAATGAAATCCCTTCGTAACAGACGAGTTTCCGTATGAAATCCTGATACTTTGAAAGAGATTGTCCGTTTTGTACACGAAGTGCATGCATTTTTTGCCGTAACCCTCTCAACTTTCTTGCACATGCTATGTGGATGAAAGGATGATACCATGCCAAGTTTCAACCTTTTCAGAGTTCATTTGAAATGCTTTTCAATTTTAGGGTCTTATAGCTCAAAATACTTAGTAAATGCATGAAAAATAACAAATGAAGTCAGAAAGGATTGAAAAATGATGATGTGGCTTTGAATGGTGCATTTTGAACACACAAAAAGTCAGGAGTTCAAATAAGTTTAAAAAATGTAATCCCTTTGTAACAGATCAGTTTCCGTATGAAATCCTGATACTTTGAAAGAGATTGTCCGTTTTGTACACGAAGTGCATCCAGTTTTTGTCGTAACGCTCTCAACTTTCTTGCACATGCTATGTGGATGAAATGATGATACCTGGCCAACTTTCAACCTTTTCAGAGTTC
>NW_025234830.1:0-6711 GCF_018294505.1 Triticum aestivum | reverse complement strand
ATCTGGGTGGATTGAGGCACCTGGAGAATCCAGTGTTGTCTGTTTGTATAAGGACCGCCACCCAGGCTCAAAGGGATCATAAGATTATTCATGCTAGAAACTTCCGTGTGCAGCCACAAGCTATTATGGGCTCTAGCATAGTTGAGTAGGTTACATGATCTCTTGAAGAGGTGGGCTAGCAGATGTAGGGGAAAGTAGGTGTACCGGTCCACCCGGAGTAAAGAGTGATTGTTTCGGAAAGACTGTGTCTCGGTCATCCGTTTCTCAAACATCATGCAGTGCGAGAATCAAGCGGAGGCGATCGAGTCTTGTGGGGAAAAGTGCACAAACCTCTGCAGAGTGTACAAACTAATCATGGTTAGCCGTGTCCCCGGTTATGGACAACTTGAGTATCTAGTACCTGGATTATCATTTGAATCTCATCACCATGTTACTTTTAATTAATTTTGCTGGGTTATTGATGATTCTTAATTGGGATTGAGATGCTGTCAACCATCTCAATGTTTCACAACCACCATGATAGTTAAATAAAATTTATTCCTTTGAAGTAGGGAAAATTTGGCTTTTCGCAAAACTGTAACCATAGAGCTTTCCACCAGCCATATATGCATGTAGTATAGCATTTATTATTGTTCATTATTCTCTATGTGTTACCTTGCCAGCATATTCTATGTGCTGACCCATTTTCGGGCTGCAACGTTTCATGTTGCAGACTTTTCAGACGACGAGTAAGGTGCCTTAGGTCGTGGTCTTATGCTCAGTGATGCCGCTGGAGTTGATGGACTCACTTATCTTCCAAGTCTTCCGCTGTTATCGTTTTTAGATGGCCTTAAGCCATATTTATCATACTTAATCTCTTTGGAGATATTCGATGTAATAAGTGTGTGATTGCTACTCTGTTATAAATCCTCCATTTGTACTGTGCGTGTCAGCATTACTGATCCAAGGATGACACTGGTGCACAGCAGCACAGACCATTTGAGGTCTGGTCGCTACAAAGGTGGTATCAGAGCACACGCTGACTGTAGGACACGACCACTAAGCTTAAGCCCTAGAAAGCTTCTCTCTTCTCATTTCTGACCCCTCTCCTTTGTCTACTCTTTTAGGAATGGCGGATGCAAGGAGCAAGTTCATGCAACCAGATGAAGACACGCCTTTTGGTCGACACTTGAAGGAAGTCACAAAGTATTTGAACATAGGAATACCAAGCATCACCGGAACCTACAACGCCACATTACCCGAAGAGGAGAGCTGGAAGATTCAAGTTCACATTCCAGGAAGGACGTTTGTGCCAGTTACTGAACCCATAAGATTGGTTTTTGAAGCACCAACCTGGAGTTTAGGGAAGAGCATGGCCGCACACATCGCCATGGGACGAATTGGAGAAGTCTACCACCAGGAACTTAAGGATACAATTTATCAAATTTGTGGACGCCGAGACGCGCAATGGGAGATGATCAGAACCAAGAAGGATGGATCTATCGCAGCTTTCATCCGGGAGCAAAACCAACACATTCGTCGCCAGGAGAACCAGATGTGCACGGACAAGGAAGAACTGAAGAAGGCATTGACGAAGATCAAGGATCTGGAGGAAGAACTTAAAGCTACACGCGAGGATTATATGGAGGAAATCATCGCACTAGTAGGGAAGAATGACGACCTGGAGAAGAAGATTGGAGTATTCAGGGGAAATCCAGTGCTAAAAGCAAAGGATGACGAATGCACTTGCCCGGATAACTACATCATCATCAACGACACTGACTCAGAACCAAGTGAAGATGACTTTGTTGATGAAGCTGGAGCAGACATCATGGAGTCTTCAACTGATCAGAATTTCTAGTAGACCACCATATCAGTAGTAGTTTTCCCCCATTTAATAGTATAGTTCAAGCACTTTGTAACGCTAGTTAGATCGATTGCTATGCCTTGTTTGAATTGATTGAGTGATATTGATTGCATTTGTCTCATGAGCATATGGGTAGTGTTTTCCCTCTAGACCTCATTCTATTCTTAACTCTCATCTTTTCTAACCTATCAGATGCCTCCGAGACGCGACACCGGATTTGTTTTCCCACCAGAGATCACCCAGTTGATTCAGCAACAGAATTCCCTGATGCAAGTGTTAGTGCAGAACCAAGGCAACAACAACAACAACAACCCACCGCCACCACCACCTGTTGATCACTTAGCCCGTTTCCTAAGGCTAAACCCGCCGGTGTTTTCCAGTAGCACCGAGCCGATTGTTGCAGATGATTGGATTCGCAAAGTTGGAAGGGAGTTGACCACTGCAGGATGCACAGATGCGGAAAGAGTGCGTTTTGCCGCACATCAGCTTGATGGACCCGCAGCATCATGGTGGGAGAATTATACAGCCACGCACCCTATTGACACTGTCACATGGGACCAGTTTCAGCAAGCTTTCCGTACAGCACATGTTTCAGCAGGAGCTATGGCTATGAAGAAGCGCGAGTTTCGCAACCTATGCCAAGGAGGATGCACCGTAGGCCAGTATGTGGAGGATTTCAGTAAGTTAGCACGTTATGCACCAGATGACGTTGCTACAGATGCTGCCAAGCAGGAGAAACTTTTGGAAGGACTGAATGATGAACTGAGTATGCAGTTGATGGTAGCAACCTTCAACAACTACCAGGAGCTGGTAGATAGAGCTCTCATGATTGAAGGGAAGCAACAGCAGATTGAAAATCGTAAGAGGAAGTATGGACAAGGGAAGTACAACTCAGGAGCTCAGCAGAAGCCACGATTTACCCCGAAGCCGGGAGGACAGTTTCAGCATACCCATGGAGGAGGTAGTTCGCACAACCATAATGGCACCAAGAATGGTAATGGGAATGGAGGAACCAACAGACAGAACCGCACCAACCCATATACCCCAGCCAAGAGGGACCTAAGTCATGTTACTTGTTTCAAGTGCCAGCAAGACGATTTTTCTTACCACCCCGGAAGGAAAAAGGATCAAGTACGTATCCCGACATATGCCGAAGAGGACTCAAGTGAATTCCTTATCAGGAGTTGTACAGGAGGAAGTACCAGTGGTGAAGGATTATCCGGATGTATTTCCAGAAGAGTTGCCAGGCATGCCGCCAGATAGAGACATTGAGTTCTTGATTGAACTTTTGCCAGGCACAGGGCCAATATCTAAGAGACCGTACAGGATGCCCGTAAAGGATTTGGAGGAACTTAAGAAGCAGATCAAGGAGTTATTGGATAAAGGCTATATTCGCCCAAGTTCGTCACCTTGGGGATCACCAGTACTTCTAGTGAAGAAGAAAGATGGATCGCTGAGGATGGTTGTTGATTACCGTGGATTAAATGAAGTGACCATCAAAAACAAGTACCCACTGCCGATGATCAATGATTTGTTTGACCGCCTACAAGGAGCTAAAGTATTTTCCAAGATCGATCTATGATCAGGATACCATCAGTTAAAAATTCGAGAGCAGGATATACCTAAGATGGCTTTTACCACCAGATATGGATTGTATGAGTATACCGTTATGTCATTTGGTCTGACTAACGCACCTGCCTATTTCATGAACCTGATGAACAAAGTGTTTATGGAGTTTTTGGATAAGTTCGTCGTGGTGTTCATTGATGATATTTTAGTCTTTTCCAAGAATGAGGAAGAGCATGAGGAGCATTTACGATTGGTACTTGAGAAGCTCAGAGAACATCAGTTATACGCCAAGTTCAGCAAATGCGAATTTTGGCTGAAGGAATTTGGATTCCTTGGACATGTTATTTCTGGAGAAGGAATAGCAGTAGACCCTGCCAAGGTTGATACAGTGACAGGTTGGGAATCACCCATGACAGTTGGAGAAATCCGGAGTTTTCTTGGACTTGCAGGATACTACCGGAGATTCATCGAGAATTTCTCAAAGATTGCTAAGCCCATGACTGAGCTATTGAAGAAGGACACTAAATTCAATTGGACTGAGGAATGTGAAGCTAGTTTCCAAGAGTTGAAGAAACGGTTGGTTACATCACCAGTGTTGATTCTGCCAGATCAACGCAAGGATTATGAAGTTTATTGCGACGCTTCACGTCGAGGACTTGGAGCAGTGCTTATGCAGGAAGGAAGAGTTGTGTCATATGCTTCACGACAACTTAAACCCCATGAGAAGAATTATGCTACGCATGATTTGGAGTTAGCAGCCTTGGTGCATGCATTGAAGACATGGAGACACTTTCTCATCGGAAACCATTGTGAGGTGTACACGGATCACAAGAGTTTGAAGTATATTTTCACGCAGAAGGAGTTAAATCTCCGACAGAGGAGATGGTTGGAGCTCATAAAGGATTATGATATGAGATTGCATTATCACTCAGGAAAGGCTAACGTAGTAGCAGACGCGTTGAGCCGCAAGAGTCATGTCAACACCCTCATGACAGGAGAGTTACCTCAGGAGTTAGCCGAGGACCTTCGCGAGCTATGTTTGGAGATAGTCCCAAGAGGCTATTTAGCGACACTGGAGATTCAGTCTACCTTGATGGAAAGGATCAGAGAAGCTCAGAAGACAGACAAGGAGATTGAAGAGATAAAGGAGAAGATGAGCAAAGGAAAAGCCAAGGGATTTCGTGAGGATGAGCACGATACCTTATGGTTTGAGGACCGCGTATATGTGCCAAATGATTCGGAGATCAGGAAGTTGATTTTGCAAGAAGCCCACGATTCACCGTACTCGATTCACCCAGGAAATACCAAGATGTATTTGGATCTGAAAAATACTTTCTGGTGGACCGGAATGAAGAAGGATATTGCAGAATATGTAGCAGTTTATGATGTATGTCAGAGAGTGAAGGCAGAGCATCAGAAGCCAGCAGGATTGCTACAACCATTGCCGATACCCGAATGGAAGTGGGATAAAATAGGCATGGATTTTATCACAGGATTACCCAGGACTCGTTCAGGCTATGACTCAATATGGGTTGTAGTCGACCGTTTGACGAAAGTGGCTCATTTCATTCCAGTGAAGACCACTTACACCAGTGCTAAGTTGGCAAAGATATACATGACCAGGATCGTATGTTTGCATGGAGTTCCGAGGACCATTGTATCAGACAGAGGAACCCAATTTACCTCGAAGTTTTGGAAGCAGTTACATGAAACATTGGGAACCAGGCTAGAATTTAGTACAGCGTTTCACCCACAGACAGATGGACAGACCGAGAGAGTCAACCAGATTTTGGAGGACATGTTAAGAGCTTGTGCACTAGATTATGGATCTAGTTGGGACGACAACTTGCCATATGCGGAGTTTTCTTATAACAACAGTTATCAGACCAGTTTGAAGATGGCTCCTTTCGAAGCCTTGTACGGAAGAAGGTGTAGAACACCGTTGTTATGGGACGAAGTTGGAGACCGTCAGTTGTTTGGACCAGATTTGATTAAGGAGTCTGAACAGAAAGTAAGGTTGATTCGCGATAGGCTCAAGGTAGCCCAGTCCAGGCAGAAGAGTTATGCTGATTCTAAACGAAAGGAGACAGTTCACGAAGTCGGAGACCGAGTGTATCTTCGAGTATCACCACTTCGAGGAGTGAGGCGCTTTGGAGTTAAGGGAAAGTTAGCGCCCCGTTTTATCGGACCATACAGAGTTTTGGAACGTATGGGAGAGGTTGCCTACAAGCTGGAATTGCCCGAAGGATTGTCTGGAGTTCATGATGTATTTCACGTTTCCCAGTTGAAGAAGTGCCACGCAGAGATGGCTGAGATACCACTGAGAGATACTGTGCCACTGGAAGCGATTCAGCTGGAAAGTGATTTGACCTATGAGGAGAAACCAGTTAAGATTCTTGAGTATGCCAGCCGAGTTACCCGCGGCAAGGTTATCAAGTTTTGCAAAGTCCAGTGGAGTCACCACACGGAAGATGAAGCCACCTGGGAGCAAGAGGAAGATCTACGGAAGGACCACTCCCACCTGTTTTCTAGCCAACCCGGATCTCGAGGGCGAGATTCATCTTAAGGGGGATAGGTTTGTAACATCCCAAATTTTCAATTTGGTATGTTATACATAGATCATCATTGCATATCATATTTTATTGCATTTTGACAAATCCTCGATAATCCTAAGCAACTCAAGGACCCTCGAAGAGAGTTGGGGATTTCGAATTTTCATATTTGATTTCCATCAAATAATAAAACGAGGATTTTGGTTTTGATTATTTTCTCTCCGGAAAAATATTTCATTTTAAAATAAACGAGAGGAGAAAATATGACTTCTCCAAAACAATTGAAATATTGGAGGAAAAGTGTTAAAATCATTTATTGGAATTTATTTGGATTTTATTTGCAATTTTAATTGCATTAAAAATATCGCATGTTTTCAAAAAAATTATTTTTGTCTCAAAAAAATGTTCACCCTATTCTAGATTTTCTAACTAGACGGGGAAAATTTATTTTATCTTTTTTGGACTTTTATCTATTTTTCTACGAATTTTTCCGCGGAACGTATTTAAAAAAACTACGCGCCGCCCGACTGGGCCGAGGCCCAGCCGAGCGCCGGCCCACCCCGCGTCCTCCTCCTCGCGCACGAGCGCCGCCGCCGCCCGGAGTCCGTGGCGAGCACGGGACCCCGCCGCCTACCCCCTTCCCCAAGCCACCTCCCCCCCTCTATTTATACCGTCGCCGCCCCCCCTCTTCTCTCACCCCGCCGCCGCCTGCCCCGCACCCCGAGCCGCCGGAGCCGAAGCTCG
>NW_025234829.1:0-6711 GCF_018294505.1 Triticum aestivum | reverse complement strand
TTTATCTCAGACCTACGGGTCCATAGTTAGTAGCTAGATGGCTTCTTCTCTCTTTTTGGATCTCAATACAATGTTCTCCCCCTCTCTTGTGGAGATCTATTCGATGTAATCTTGTTTTTGCGGTGTGTTTGTTGAGACCGATGAATTGTGGGTTTATGATCAAGTCTATCTATGAATAATATTTGAATCTTCTCTGAATTCTTTTATGTATGATTGGTTATCTTTGCAAGTCTCTTCAAATTATCAGTTTGGTTTGGCCTACTAGATAGATCTTTCTTGCAATGGGAGAAGTTCTTAGCTTTGGGTTCAATCTTGCGGTGTCCTTTCCCGGTGATAGTAAGGGCAGTAAGGCACGTATTGTATTGTTGCCATCGAGGATAACAAGATGGGGTTTTCTTCATAACGCATGAGTCTATCCCTCTACATCATGTCATCTTGCTTAAGGCATTACTCTGTTTTTAACTTAATACTCTAGATGCATGCTGGATAGCCATCGATGTGTGGAGTAATAGTAGTATATGCTGGCAGGAGTCGGTCTACTTGTCTCGGACGTGATGCCTATATACATGATCATGCCTAGATATTCTCATAATTATGCTCAATTCTGTCAATTGCTCAACAATAATTTGTTCACCCACCGTAGAATACTTATGCTCTCGAGAGAAGCCACTAGTGAAACCTATGGCCCCCGGGTCTATCTTCATTATATTGTTCTCCTACTACTTCACTATTTACTTTGCCTTTATTTTACTTTGCATCTTTATCATAAAAATACCAAAAATATTATCTTTATCATATCTATCAGATCACACTCTCGTAAGTGGCCTCATAGGGATTGACAACCCCTATTTGCGTTGGTTGAGAGGATTTATTTTTTTGTGCAGGTACGAGGGCTTGCGCATAGCCTCCTACTAGATTCATACCTTGGTTCTCAAAATGAGGGAAATACTTACGCTACTTTGCTGCATCATCCCTTCCTCTTCGGGGAAAACCAACGCAGTGCTAAAAGAGGTAGCAGGTACCGTGATGTGAAGCACTGGGTTACGGCCGGCAGTGCCTACGACCAGGGTCTGGAAGAATAAGGATTCCCTAATGAATTTTTGCAGTTCTCAGGCGCCACCCGAGCACAGGAGGCCTCGTCAGGCACAGGGAACCGCGCGTCTCGCGAGGCAGAACCTACCTCAGGAACATCGAGCTAAGTCATTCTACACGCATACATAAAACATGATGCTGCAACACTACACGGGAATGATAAACATAGCACACCCACTTAGAAATCATAATTGTCGCACGCCCTATCACGGGCCCATACTTGTCTCTCTCTAATGCAGGAAGGAAAGGAAGAACGAAATAAAAGCGGAACATGCTCCTGCGGAAGGTCACGAGGACAGGCCTGTGGTGCTCTCCTAGGTTTAGTCAGACCCCTCCTCGCGCTTCACCAGAGTGCAGTGACGGGACGACCCGCTGCCACCTTCGAAGCGGGCGCGGCGGCTGGTCGTAGCCTCCACTCCTGGAGCTGCTGTCGGAAGAGGAGCTGCCGTAGCTAGACAAGCCGTGGCCGGCGTCGAGTAAGAAGCCGCCTTCCACCTTGTCACGACCATCGCCAAGGCCGAGCACCTCGTCGCCGTTGTTGTCCCCGGGGAAGCACCCGACGCGGCAACCATCTTTCCCAAATACCCTCACGAAGAGGGTCACATCGCCATAGTACGTGAAGTGGAGGGTGCACCGCCTACCTAGTCCGCGTGCGCGGGCGAATGTCTGCCAACCGCGAGCCAGGGCCGCGTTGCCCGCAGCGGAGACCTCAACCGCGACCCAGGAAGCCTTGCTGCAGCAGTCGTCTTCCTGTAGCCAAATACCGCCTGCGCTAGTGGTAGGCAGCTTGCCGACAAAGAAGCACGGGAGCTGAAGCCAAGTGCCGGCCGGGTTCTCCGACCACACGATGAACTCCGGCATCACCTCCGCCGAATGGAAGCGCGGCCAAGGGGGCCGCGCAACCACGGCATGACTCACCTCATCAATAGGACTACCACGACCCGGGCGGCTGCCGCCACAGCCGTGAGGGGCCATGGCAGGGGTCGCAGTGTGCTTGCGGGGACGGTCGTGCCCCCTCTTGGGTGGTGGTGAGCCAGGCCCCTCCTGGCGAGCCTTCCCCTTCTCCGCAGCCGAGAGCCTCTTCGCCGGTGCCATGGGTGTCGCGGCAAGTAGTGGAGCAAGGAAGAGACGGGTGATGGGGGCTCCGCCCCCACTTCCCATTTATAGCCAAGGGGTAGCCAACCGCCGGCCTCCATGATCTAAGGTAATAATGATCTTTTTTTGCATGCAGCAAGGACCCGTTAAGTCGGGCAGTTGCCGAGGGAGCATGGGAAAGCGGAGACGCCCACATCCAATCAGTCGCCACACGCCAACCATGGCCGTAGGCTGATGGGCCCCGCGGCACTCCGCGCTTGCCCTTTGGCTTCCCCTCGAAGCCAAGCCCGAGCGCGTCGTGGGCCCAGGGGCTACTGTCGGTGTTCTGGGAACGGGGGTCCCCATACTTGCCAGCCTGCGGCCCGCAACGTGGCTCCCCCAGCGGCCCAGTACGGCCCATCTTCACAAGCAAATATTCAAGACCCTCGCGAGGGGCTAAGCCTCGCGAGGCGGACGGCACAAGACCTCCTCAGGGGCGGCCTCACCAGGCTGGCTCGCGAGGGGCGGAGAGATCAAGTGGAGGGGCACCTCGCGAGGTTTCTGTGACGCAAGCCATGATGACTGGAGCCAGGCGGGCGCCAGCGCGAAGTGTTCTTGTTTCCTCTTTGGTGCTAAAGGGGAAAGCGCATACGAGGAGTCCTGAGGCATCAGGCAAAGGTTTCCATATTAGTGCAACAAGACCATGACCAGCAGGACAGAAGTCACCGTGGAGCCCAAGACGGCGTCACCACGAGAGCCTTTGGCAGGCGAAGACTACTTTTGTCAGGATAGCTTGTACTAGTTGTCTCCCTTAGAATTTGGCCATTGTGGGATCCCTTCCCGCTCAATATTTGGGAAGAGGACCAGGGCCTCTATAAATAGGACTAGCCACCACCGTAGGGATCCATCTCATCTTGGACTAGATCCATTCCCCTTAGGCCACCAAACGAGTTCACCAAGCACAAGAACACCTCTCCTCACGAGGTTGTTCTTCCCTTGTAACTTTTCATCCCCAGCCCAAGAGGTAATCCACCACACCACACTGGAGTAGGGTATTACACCACAACGGTAGCCCGAACTAATATAAATATTGTGTCTCATGTTCTTTGGGTTCGTCGAGCTAGGCTGTGAGACCGTAGAGTGTGCGAGCTAGAGAGGGGGAGAGATCTTTGTGTGCACCCCCAGTGTTTGAACCTCAAGGGTTTTTCTGGAACCCGAAATCCGACAGACGATGCATATGTATGTTACACCACACTTCAAGCGAACGAAGGGGATTCATGCATGCCTGCGTGCATAATATATGCGCTCAAACTTAAGGTCTGAATCTCACCATGACCTATACTACAATAACACGAACCAAATGAAGAATCCTCCATGGTAACCTATCTTGTTGTTGGTCAAGGTGATCATGGATGTCCATGCAGGCCCACGAATATATAGGCTTGTCACCGATAACCAAGCAAGGGAGTGTACTGTTCGAAGGCATCCGCTACATGCATATGTATGGAGGTGATGTGTGCATGCATGTTTGAATACCATTTCACAACATTGATGTGGCGCGTGCGTCAAAAATCATACACTAGCTCCCCACACAGAGTGAGATCGGTTCATGACATGTCATTGTACTAGTGACTTCGACTCAATGGGAGGGATTCATGCGTACACATGCATGTGTGTGTGCTCAAACTATATCATGCATGTCATCCCAGAGCATGACCTATATATATACCGTATTACAAGAAAAAATAATGATCCCCTCCTAAGTCAAATTAACCTCTCTTGTTGTCAGGCAAAAAGTAGTGATGGACCAAGCGGGCCCACAGATGGAAAGCATCAATATCGCTGATAACCGCTTAAGTGGATACGAGAGGACAACCACCACCGCTTTGCATGTGGGCCAAACATATATATGTTGAATACCCAAAATGCACAACTTTGATGTGCCACATGCCTCAGAAACCGTAAACTATGCACCCACACAGAGCGAGGTTCATGAAACGTACTACATATGATGGTCCCCTTCCCCCCTCTTCACCTCATACTATATGCTCCTGCCGTAATATGTACAACCCAAAAGAATCCTCATCGATGGTGAAATTAATTAACCTCTCCCGATGTAGGTCAAAGTGATGCATGCATGCACCAACGATGGCCTTGTGGGCCCATAGATGGAAGCGTCACACGTAAGTGTCCAAGCTAGGATAACCACCGTGTGCATGCATGTGGCCCAAAGAGGTGTTGTGTGATGTTTGAATAGCCAATTTCACAATTTTGATATGGCACATGCCTCGGAAACCCAAAAGTCCCGACACTGAGTGAGGTGTACTTGTTCACGGACGCGTATGTATAGTAAATATGCTAGTCCACTGCCACCTCTTAGACGCGTACTATATACCACCATAACACAAACAAAAAAGATTCTACCTTGCTGGTGAAATTAACCTCACTGCCGGTTGTTCGTCAAAGTGATGGACGACGACCTCGCGGGCCCACAGAAAGCGTCACACGCGAGTATCGAGTGTCGTGTAGGACAACCATCGACTACATGTGGCCAAAACATGTATGTATGAAAGGGTTATGTAATGTTTTAAGTAACGATTTCATGACTCTGATGTGGCACCGTCCTGCCTAACGAAACGGCCTACCCACATGATGGCTCACAACTCGTAGTGTACTGCGAGCCACCCGCCACCCCCAGACGCACACGCCCACATACACACTGCGAATCCACCGCAACTACGATGCATGTTAAATTAATTCTCCCGCGGTGAACATATGTTACCAAAGGAGGGACGTTTTAATTTTGAAAAAACCACAGAGATCATTAAGACGTTTTAGTACATTAATTGATTGATTTTCTACGAGTATAATGTGCAAAAATCAAATTTGAGCTGCATGCACACGTGACAGTGCACCTAAATGTATTACAAAAACACATGTGTCTTAGAGCATCTCCAGCCGTTGGCCCCCAAAGACGCATATAAACCGCCCCCTGGGGGTGAGTCGGCGATACAATCGGCGCTAGGGGCGGTTTTGCGCCCAGTCGTCGCCCACAGGCGCTGAAATTGGCCCACTTTCGGCGAATAAAGGGCCCATATGGGCGAGAATAGGCCCATATTCGGCGTGGTTCGCTGTGGCTCGTCGTTGAATTATGAACATAAATATTTTTTATCACATAGTTCATCAAAGAAAAATCAAATAGTTCAAAAAAATAGTACAACAACAAATAGTTCAATACAAATTATATAGTTCAACAAATAAAAACTCATATTGCATTACACGTCGCGCCCGGTGTCGCCCTTGAGCCTCCATAGGTGCTCCACCAGATCATGCTACAGCTGATGATGCACCTATGGGTCTCGGATCTCTAGACGCATACTTAGGTAGGCAGTCCAGGTTTCCGGTAGCTGGTGATCAACTTCAGCTAGAGGGTCTTTCCTATACTATGGTTCAGTGTCAAACACTGGGTCTTCTTGCTCGCTTTCGATGATCATGTTGTGCAAGATGACACAGCAAGTCATGATCTCCCACATTTGATCTTTCGACCAGGTCTGAGGCGGGTACCGGACAACAGCAAATCAAGATTGGAGAACACCAAATGCCCGCTCGACATCCTTCCTACAAACCTCCTGAATCTTTGCAAACCAGGCGTTCTTGCCTCCTGGCACATGGTTTGAGATGGTCTTCACAAATGTCGACCATCTTGGATAGATGCCATCAGCTAGATAGTACCCCTTGTTGTAGTGCCGCCCATTGATCTCGAAGTTCACCAGAGGAGAATGACCTTCAACAAGCTTGGCAAAGACAGGAGAGCACTGCAGCATGTTGATGTCATTGTGAGTTCCTAGCATACCAAAGGAGTGCCAAATCCAGATGTCCTGTGTGGCCACCGCCTCGAGTACCACACTGCAACCACCTTTGGTTCCTTTGTACATGCCCTGCCAAGCAAATGGGCAATTCTTCCATTTCCAATGCATGCAGTCGATGCTTCCAAGCATCCTAGGAAATCCTCTTGCTGCATCCTGTGCTAGGATTCGATCAGTGTCTTCCGCATTGGGTGTTCTCAAGTATTGTGGTCCAAACAATACCACCACTGCCCGACAGAACTTGTAGAAACACTCTATGTTGGTTGACTCGGCCATGCGCCCATAGTCGTCGAGTGAATCACTAGGAGCTCCGTATGCAAGCATCCTCATCACTGTCGTGCACTGCTAGATCGAGGTGAATCCAATTTTGCTTGTGCAATCCATCTTGCACTTGAAGTAGTTGTCGAACTCTCGGATGGAATTCAAAATCCCGAGGAAGAGCTTTCGGCTCATCCGATAACGGCGGCGAAATGTTTTGGCACCGTGAAGTGCAGCATTGGCGAAGTAGTCGGAGTAGAGCATGCAGTAGACTTCGAGACTTTCAGCAGCTAGGCGAGGGCGGCGAAGCACCATGAGATGCTCTTCTTCCTTGAAGTCAGCCTCGACTTCCTCCTCCAGCAGCGCAGTGAGCGCTTCCTCATCATCCGAGTTCATCGCCGAGGAAGGAAAATCGCCGAAC
>NW_025234828.1:0-6712 GCF_018294505.1 Triticum aestivum | reverse complement strand
CATAAATAATGTTGCCATGTTTCTAAAGTCCGAACAAGAGCATATAGTTCTTTATCATAAGTAGAATAATTCAGACTAGGCCCACTCAATTTTTCAGAAAAGTATGCAACAGGTTTGCCATCTTGTAATAACACACCTCCTAATCCAATGCCACTAGCATCACATTCAAGCTCAAAAGTCTTATTAAAATCAGGAAGTTGGAGTAAAGGAGCATGTGTCAACTTATCTTTCAATACCGTGAAGGCTTCTTCCTGTGCGGTACCCCAAACAAAAGGCACATCCTTCTTTGTAAGCTCGTTGAGAGGTGCAGCAATGGTGCTAAAATCTCTCACAAAACGCCTATAGAAACTAGCGAGTCCAAGAAAACTCCGCACTTGTGTGACCGTTTTGGGCTGCGGCCAACTCTCAATAGCTTCAATCTTGGCTTTATCAACTTCAATTCCCTGTGGAGTAACAACATAGCCAAGAAAAGATACTCGGTCGGTGCAAAAGGTGCACTTCCCAAGGTTACCAAACAAACGTGCATCACGTAGAGCAATAAAAACAGCACGTAAATGTTCCAAATGTTCTTCCAATGATTTGCTATAAATCAGTATATCATCAAAATAGACTACCACAAATCGTCCAATGAAAGCACGTAAAACTTCGTTCATTAGTCTCATGAAAGTACTAGGTGCATTAGTTAACCCAAAAGGCATGACTAACCACTCATATAAACCAAACTTAGTTTTAAATGCAGTTTTCCATTCATCTCCCAATTTCATACAAATTTGATGGTATCCACTACGCAAATCAACTTTGGAGAATATTGTAGAGCCACTCAATTCATCAAGCATATCATCTAGCCTAGGAATAGGATGACGATAACGAATAGTAATATTATTAATGCCTCTACAATCAACACACATACGTGACGTACCATCCTTTTTAGGCACGAGTATAATAGGAACAGCACAAGGACTAAGAGATTCGCGTATATAACCTTTGTCGAGCAGCTCCTGTACTTGACGCATAATCTCCTTCGTCTCCTCTGGATTGGTACGGTATGGTGCACGGTTGGGTAGCGATGCACCGGGAATTAAGTCAATTTGATGCTCAATCCCTCGAATAGGTGGTAATCCCGGTAGCACGTCTTGTGGGAAGACGTCAGCGAACTCCTGCAAAATGTTAGTGACAGCAGGGGGCAAAGAGGAAGGCACGTCCTCGAATGAAAATAATGCCTCTTTGCACACAAAAGCATAGCAAACAGATTTGCTGAAATCTAGTTCATCAATATCAGATTTTGTGGCAAGTAAACATGCACTTTTCAATTTAATTTCAGAAACAACACTAGATGGTTTATTATTAGGTTTCATTTGTTGCTCAAATTCCTTTGCCACAATCTGATTTTCACTCTTATTTTTCTCCTGTTTTACTTTATTAGCTCTATTAAGGTCATCTTTCAAAATGGAATCAGGAGTCATAGGAAGCAAAGTAATATTTTTATCCTTATGAACAAGAGTATATTGATTGTTTCTACCATGGTGTACAGAATTTTTATCAAATTGCCATGGTCTACCTAGTAATAAGGAACATGCTTGCATGGGTACCACATCACAATCAACATAATCAGCATATGTAGAGATACTAAAATGCACACGAACAGTACGTGTTACCTTAACCCTGCCGCTGTTGTTGAACCATTGGATGTAGTAAGGATGTGGATGTGGTCTTGTGGTGAGAGATAGCTTCTCCACCATCTCCATGCTAGCCAAGTTGTTACAGCTCCCTCCATCTATGATGACGCGAACAGAACGTTCCTTCACAACTCCCTTTGTATGGAACAAATTATGCCTCTGATTTTGCTCTGCTTGTGTGACCTGCACACTCAAAACACGTTGAGCAACTAAACATTCATACCTGTCAGCGTCTTCAGGAGCCATGTATTGCGTCTCATTTTCAGAATCATCTCCACCATGTTCTTCATGTGTAATAAGAGCCAAAGTCTCCTCATCATAGTCACTAGCGGACTCATACCCACCATCCTCAGTAGCAATCATGACACGCTGAGATTTGCATTCTCTCGCAAAATGTCCTCTTCCCTTACAACGACGACAAATAATATCACTTGTGTGCCTTGTCGATGCCATGGAAGAAGAAGAGCTCTGTGCAGGCCTGGCAGGTGTGCTCTTGGCAGATAGTGGTGGTTGTGCCTGCTTTCTTGTATCACGGCTGGAGGTGGCACCTGATGGAGGTGATGGTGAAGTGGAAGTAGAAGATGCACGTGGTGTCCATGATGAAGGTCGACCTGCAGAAAAGTTAGTTCGCGCCAATGGCTGTCGATCCTGCACTTCACGTTCAGCTTTACAAGCAAGATGGAATAAACGAGTGATATTATTATAATCCTTATACTCTAGAATGGTCTGAATCTCTTTATTTAATCCACCCATAAAACGTGCAAGCATAGCTTCATTCTCCTCAACAATACCACATCTAATCATGCCAGTTTGTAATTCCTGATAATATTCTTCTACAGAATTTTTTCCCTTGTCTTAAACGCTGCAATTTTTGAAGTAATTCACGTTGATAATATGGTGGAACCCAACGAGTACGCATAGCAGTTTTCAAAGCAGCCCAAGTAGTTGGAACAGGATATAATCTACAATGTTCAGACCACCAAACACATGCAAAGCTAGTGAAAGCACAAACAGCAGCAGGAACACGTCTCTCCTCAGGATATTGTAAACATGTAAATCGTTGTTCAGTTTCTAACTCCCAAGTAAGATATATATCAGGAACATATCTACCCTCAAATGGTGGAATATTCAATTTCAGTTTAGGGAGATGGTCATGATCTCGTACCTGAGGTGGTGGTGCCGGCCTACCGTTGCGAATATATACCTGAGGTCGACCTGCTGGTGGTGGTGCTGGTGGCTGCACGTAGTTCTGATTTTGATCAACCTCATCCTCATAATCGCCCGCATAATCGTCATCCTCCTCAGCCGCCGCAGGAGCAGGAGCCAAAGAAGCATCAACAGTAGGGACAGCAGCACCCGAATTTTGACCAATCTCAATTGGAACGCGCTGTGCCCGTCCCACTTGATTTGGAAGGCGGCGTTGGAGATGTGGTTGTTGTTGTTGTAGAGGTGCGAATATATATGAAGTATTGATAATGGTGGGAATCCGTAAGCGGTCTTGGTCTGGTCGTTGGACACAAACGAAGTACACGAAGTTGCAATGGCTAACTTTTAACTAAACAAATTCCAAGGAAAAAGCTACTAGATGGATCTACTTATATAGGAGCAAGGAGTGGCGGCCAAGGAGGTGGGAGGACGTCCCAAGGCAGCCTAAAACCAACCCTAGGTCGTACAAGGCTCATGGGCCCAAGTGGAGGTGATGCAACACCTTTGGACTTGTAGTTTGACTCGGATTCTGGTGCAACGTCAGATTGTTTCGACCATAACTCAATGCTCCGGACGAATTTAAAGGTGAATCCAATTGGGTTGGAAAGAGCACGAAATCTAGTTTCCAACAAAAAAAGAATCACCCAATTCGGAGTCCGTATGAAAAAGTTGTTGGCGTTTTGAGTCAGGTATGTCTGTGCAGTCCGAATCTGAATCCAGAACGTGAGAGACTTGGACTCTTTCTTCTCTTGGCCCAAAAGTGACGTGAGAGGACTTTTTGAACAGAACCTAAACTTCTCCTTTTGCCTTATCTTCATATGTGGATTGTACAAATGTCCCATACACCTGCAATTAGACAAAACACAAAAGTGTGTGAAGTATTTTTGTTCTGGATAACATAAATAGATTATTGAATAGTTTGCACTATAAATCACCTGACAAATATGCATGTATGCAATATTTTTGGTCGTATCCAAGGTAGTCATGTCCTCATCATCCTCCCCTTCTTGAAAACAAAGCCGTCCTCGGCGTTGCTTAATCTGAAATGTGGCTAACAAAAGAGACAAGGTGTACATGTTGTATATGTATATGTCATCCATTTTTACTTCCCGTGGATTTTGCACATATGACACATGTATACATGAGTAACTTTCATAGTTAATAAAATATAAAGCCAAAATATTATCACAAGAAGTAGAAGGCATGAAAGTATTGCAACTCAGTTTGCACATATAAGTGAAGCTCTTATTCTTTTCAAAAGGTTGACAATGTTCATCATTAAACCATCCCAACATTGGTGAATAAACCTTACTTGCATCAAATTTACATGCTACAACATGCTTAAATAAGCAAACATGCAATAAGTCATTGGACACAGAATCATCACCAAGATTAGAGGTCATATCAAAATGATTAAACATTGGTTTTTTGCATCAACAGTTAATTCATTGGGTTCACTCAAAATTGTTTGATCACATGGCAAAGTCAAATCATCAACGTAGTCCTCTAAAGTAGCTGGTGTGATCAAAGTAGTGGGTAGCTCACCGCATGGTGCACTTAAATTGACAAGACATTCATCATACTCATGTGGAGGTGGAAGATCAGTACATTTGTCATTACCTCTTATGATCAACTCAGATGATGTAGGCACTCTCGGTGATGATGTGTCACATGGTGGAGGTGATGTAGTCCTCACATCAATGGATGTGGTTGTCATAGTATGCCTAGTAGTTGAACGGACAACCGTATCAACTCTTGGAATATGCATCTCGCGCTTGTTCTCCTTGTGGGCAACACGTCGTTTTATTTCCTGTTCAGCTTTGCAAGCAAGATGAAACAAATGGTCCATAGGATAACACTCTTCATGAATTAGTATCTCCTGAATGTCACGATTTAATCCTCCCCAAAATCTATCCATAAAATCTTCTTCACTTTCTTCTAAAGAGGAATGCAGCAAGGTAGTTTGTAAAGTATCATAATATTTCGTTACGGTGTCACTACCTTGCTTTAAATGTTGCAACTTTGTAATCATGTCACGAGTATAATAAGCGGGAACGAATGTATGTCGCATGGCAAGTTTCAAATCATCCCAAGTAGTAGGTATATCATTAGGGTGTAACCGACAATATTCACTCCACCAAACTACAGCATAACCAGTGAAAGAACCAACCGCAACCTTAACTTTTTTACGCACATCAAAATTATTGGAAGCAAATATATTATTTAGGCCAAACTCCCATTCAATATATAAAGCAGGTCTAAAACGGCCATTAAATGGTGGTATAGAAACATTAACCTGATCATGTGCATTTGGATGTTTGTGCACCTCTCGTGACGGTTGTGGTATTTGCATAGGTGATGGCACATCTCCCACGATCGACAAACCCCATGAATTGACTCTTGATCCTGTCATGATTAGTAGAAACAAGAAACAAAATTCAAGAATAATGTTCCTATGAACTACTAGGATGTGGTGGTAAAGCGCTCACAGTAAAGCAAATATCAATATCTTACAAGTTCTTACCAAGCAGCAGGTGGTGACAGGCAACCAGCGGTGTCAAATAACTCCAAAGATTGAGTAAAGCGATTTCCAGGGGAGCGTACGTATACACGGTGTAGAAATATGTGGAGCTGGGTTGGCTATATATGGTAGCAAAATATTAGCAATAATCAATTCAGAGATGCAATGTTGAATAAACGCTCAACGACGGTACTGTGCTGGTCCTAGGCTAGACCGGACTAGAGACGCGAGCCTAGAACACTAATGAGGTCACGGCGTAGCACAACTAGCATCAATCAAGGATACTAAGTAGCTCTGGACAGCAAGATATAAGTGAAGATCACAACGGCAGTAAAGATAATGATGAAAAACAACTGCCAAGCAGGATATACAACAACTCTCTCCAACTTTCCTCTTGAAAAGTTTGTGCCAATTTTCTGATAATTTTTTTCAAAGAATGCTACTAACTCAAGCTTTCCAATGCAAAAAGAATCACTCAATTCCGAGTTGATATGAGGAGTGAAAGAATTCTGAAACTGGCTTGAAAAACTGGAATAAGCTGTGTCCGCGAACTTCGGAGGGCAAAAAGACCTATTTAGAAGACGATTTTGAGGTGTCAAATATTGAACTAGTCTCTGCAACTATTTAGATGCGGCTCGTCGCTAGCTTTCATTTGAGTACTCGCGGAGTCAAAACGGACATCATATGAGGAAGGTATGCCTGTTTTACTAAACAGTGCACAAAACAGATTCCAATCCGAATTCAACTACGAGATTGAGTCTAGATAGATCCGAATTTTGTTTTTTTTTCTTCTCTCTTTTTTTTCTCACACTTTTTTTTCTTTCTCTTTTTTTCTGACTTCTTTTTCTTTTTTTTTCTCTTTTTTTTTCTCTATCTTTTTTTTTCTCTCCCTCTTTCCAAGACAAACTAGATAAGATGCAGATTGGATCAAGCGAAGATGTGAACGACCTCAACTATGATTGTGACAATGAACTATGGGTAGCACATGGTGGAATTTGATGGATGGTGTGGTGGACAGCAGAAGGGATAACGATGCAGCGGCGACGTGACTAATGTGAAGAGAACTCGAAACTCTAAACGAACTAGACCCTAAGACCAGCAACTCGACACGACGATGCAACTGATAATTCAATAATGCAAACAAGGAATAGAAAATTGCAAAGGCTCAGACTGGCTTGGACAAAAGGATGAATAGATCTAACTTTTTTGTGGCTTTTTCTTGGACAATAGGTAAGAAAATAAATCTAATCTAGGGGAAACTGGAAATTCTCACCGAGCAACCTGAAAACTGATACCACTTGATAGAGGC
>NW_025234827.1:0-6714 GCF_018294505.1 Triticum aestivum | reverse complement strand
TTCTCACATTTTGATCAATGATAACATTATGGTCGAGTATTGCTCATGCTTGTACTGTTACTCCTCATGAGTTTCACCATTCGGCAATATATCACACTTTCCGTGTGGTTTACCTTGCTAAAGTTTTGGCCATTACTCAACACTATGTATGCCTTGCTATATATCTCTAGAGTTTGGACAATTTCAAATGCTTGTGTCCGCTCGCCAACAATTGGTCGTGATGTCATGAGATGCTACATTCCATGCTGACCTTTTGTTGTATCTCACTGACAAGTTGAGACTTTAGAAGAAACTGAAAGGAGATTTTGGTTGCCAACCACACAAATTCAATGTAACCAGGGAAGCCATAGAGTTGTTTGTTTGTGATGTATCTAAATGTAGTATACCGAGGACTTGGTCAGTGGCATTTGAAGATTTTGTGTGAGGGCGCATCACGAGGAAACGTACTTTACAATTGGCAGAATTGTTGGTGAAGATCGAGTGGAGGACAGTCTTCCAACGAAAAAAATCCACACAAGTACTCTATATGTTTTTATTTTTTTTCTCCAACACGCACGAGTGTGCATACTATATATTAAAGGAAGAGGGGACAGAAGCCCCTCCACGTTGACGTTGACATGTTACAAAGATACATGAGAACCAACTCCACTGACGTAGCCGAAGACTAATCTAGCCTAACTTCTCCCCTCAGCCCACCGAACTAGCCCTCCGAGGATAGGCTCCACATCTCCTTTTAGGATGCCAGCTTGTTTCCATGCTCGTCCTTCGGTGTCAATTATGTTCGCAAGTGCCCTGAAAGAGAGGGAGGCGCCCTCGAAGACAATCGTGTTTTGGTGCTTCCAAATTTCCCAGGGCACAAGAAGTAAGATGACACGTGTTTCCTTTGTACCTTGGCCTTGAGTGGTAGTGACGACACACCAGTCTCGCAGCCTCGAGTCCTGACTCGGCGTCCACTGTGGCCTATGAAGCGCTCCACACATGATAGCCCAAACTTCTGTGACGAAGACGCCGCCCAATAGAAGATGATCAATGGTCTCCTTGTGCTGATCACAAAAGGGGCACGCGTCCTGATGATCCAGCCCGCGCCTAGCAAGTCTGTCCGAGGTCCAACATCTATTGTGCATCACAAGCCAAAGGAAGAAGCGGCACCATAGTGGGGCCTTGGATTGCCATGTCAATTGTGTTGTCGGCTCTACTTCCCGTCCCGCGAACCTGGCATCATACGCAGATCTCACTAAGTATTGCCCATTCGCCTCCCAGCTCCAAGTGATGCGATCAGCCTCATCCGGCATGAGCACTGTCCTGGTAACCCGGTCCCAAAGGAGCATATATTCGTGTAACTGTTGTCTAGTGAGGTCGGGCCCGATGTCTAAGGCCCAATCGCCCATTGAAACCGCCTGGTGAACCGTCCGTGATGCTCGCATGCTAGGTGGAACGATGGCGTATATGGACAGGGCCACGTCCTGAACTGTTAAGCCATTGAGCCACCGGTATTCCCAGAAGCAAGCCCTCAAGCCATTGCCAACCACCATTTTTGTCGCGGCCCTGAATAGCTGCCTCGACTCCTCCGGAACTACTATCTGGAATTCAGCCCACGGTCTAGATTGACCAGTATGCTGGAGCCATAGCCATCTAGATTGAATGGCAATGTTCAGCCATCGGAGGTTGGGCAGGCCCAGGCCTCCCACCCACTTAGGCACACACACAGCCTCCCAGGGCACTCTACATTGACCACCATTCACGCTCTCGCGTGCACACTAAAGGAACCCTTTGAAGATATTCACCATGGCCTTGATCACTTTCTAAGGGATGTCGAGCACCATCATCGCATGAATCGGTGTGGCACAAAGGACCGATTTGATCAACAATAAGCATCCACTCTTAGGCATAGAGGCAGCCCTCCAAGTTGGTAACTTGCGCGTAAGGCAGTCCACAAGACCCATAAGCTGGGCCAACGTTTGCTTTCTTATTGATAACGGGAGGCCAAGGTACTTGCAAGGATATGTGCCCATCGGGCAGCCCAGGAATTGCTCCACCCTTTCCATATCAGCTGTAGTGCATATGATCGGAAATGTTGTACTCTTGGTGAGGTTCACTCTAAGGCCCGATGCCTCGCCAAAGCACTGAAGGATCCAGGGACTGGTACATAGATCCGCTTCGATCGGTTTGATAAAAAGCATCACATCATCACCAAACCATGATGGCCGCTGTTGCATCCCCTCTCTGGCCAGCGGAGTCAGGAGAGCAGAGGAGGCCACTAGTTGGAACATTTTGTGCAGCGGCTCCATAGCCAAGATGAAGAGCATCGGCGAGAGAGGCACACCTTGCCTCATGCCCCTTGCATTGTATATGGGCCTGCCGGGTATCCATTTACCATAACTCAAGGAGAAGCTGTGGCCAGGGGTCCACAAACCCACTCGATCCACCGCACTCCAAAACCCATCGTCCGAATCACCTCTAAGGCTCTCGTGATGTCAAGCTTAAGCATGATCGTGGGTTCTCGAAGGGCATGGAGCTGGCGTGTCATGCATTGGACCATCATGAAGTTGTTGTGGATCGACCGTCCTCTGATGAAAGCACTCTGGTGTATGCCAACAAGCATGGGAAGATTGGATGCCAACCTGACGGCCATTGCCCTGTCGAAGATCTTTATCGCCCCGTGCATGAGGCTGACCAAACGGAAGTTTTTTAGATCCACCGCTCCATCGATCTTGGGAAGTAGAGTAACAATGGCTTTGTTGATCGCCGGTAGTCCCCGCATGTCACCTTGGTGGAAGAGGTCCATGGCGCGCATGATGTCGTCTTTGATTATGTGACAGCAGGAAGCATAGAACCTACCGGTGAAGCCGTCCAGTCCCGACGCCTTGTCCATGGGCATAGGTTTGATTACTTGCTCAATCTCCTCCTCCATGAAAGGCACCTCGAGGTGTGTCAGGTCTCTATGAGGCAGGTTCAGGACTTCCAGGTTAAGAGCATGCGTCCGCAGTGGGGCGTCGCCCAACAAGCGATCGTAGAATCCATCCACCATGCATGAAAGCTTGTCCTGGCCCGTGGCAACAGCCTCTCCCTGCCTGAGAACGATGATCATGTTACGCCGCTGGCGGTGACGGGTGTGGCTGTGGAAGAACTTGGTGTTCGCGTCCCCATCGCGAAGAAAGAGGAGGCCGGAACGCAATCTGGCAATCGTGCGCTCAAGGGAGGATAGTCCAAGCAGCTTCCTTTTCAAAATCTTGCGCAGTTCCCTCTCCTGAGGGGAGAGATCTCTTGTGTCCATGGCAGTATCAAGCCGAATACTGACCTCAGGCGCAATTGCGATTTGCATCTTAATGTTGCCGACCCACCGGTCACTCCACTTCTTCAAGGCCTTGGCTGTGGCCCTAAGCTTTTGATCAAGAATTACATAAGGGTTTCCACCATGAGGGACCGACTCCCAAGCGTCCCTTACTCTATGAAAGAACCCATCCGCCTTCGTCCAAAAGGATTCAAACTTGAACCTCCCACCCATGTTCAATTCGGCATCAAGATTCGGCAGCATAGGGCTGTGATCGGACACCGCGGTACTCAGCGCCGTGAGAAGGTTATTTGGGTACAAATCCTCCCAGGAGTTCGTGCAGAAGATATGATCGATTTTATCCATGGTTGCTCGTGCCCTCTCATTTGACCATGTATACCGTCTACCGTTGAGGTATAGCTCTTTGAGCTCGAGCATGTTATGCCGCTTATGAAATCGGGCCATCATCCGTCTATTGATCAACTCATTGCTCTTGTCCTCAGGGTTTACAAGCAAGTTGAAATCCCCCATGACCACCCAGGGTCCCATGTGAAGGTCACGGATGTCAATGAGTTCTTGCATGAAGTCAATCTTCTCATGGTCAAGATGTGGACCGTATACTCCCGTTAGCCACCATTCTTGCCCTTCGCAAGGCCTCACAAGTGCAGTCAGAGTTTTATTGGTGTAGTGGGGGTTGGATACCGCCACGAGCGAGGCATCCCAAGCGAGTAGGATCCCACCCCGTGTACCAACAGCCGGCGGGTAGAAGAAGTGATCAAATTTATTCCCAAGGCACTACCTCACAATGTCAAGCGTTACAACTTCCATCTTAGTCTCCTGGAAGCAAACCACCGCAGGATTGGCTGCGAACACCACCTGGCTAATGGCACATCTATGAGCCGGGCTATTCAAACCACGGACGTTCCACACAAGGACCTTGTACGGTTGTGTACTCATTGCGAAAGCCTACCGAGAACTCCATGGACCGGGCACTAGCGCGTGCCGTCCACCATCTCATCATGTTCAAGCAAGGGGAAGATTGATGGCTCCCAACCGAAAAGAGCCAGAACGGCCTTGATGTGCCCATCATTTAGTGGTTGCTGGACAGTTGCGCATAAGCAAGCAACGCTTCGTCCGAAATTTGGTCCCCTTCATTCGCCAATCATAGTTTCCTAATTAGCACACCTTGCTGCTTTGAAGCATGCGAGCCCCGTCCCACACCACGCGCGATCCTCACACTTCGCCTGGGTTTGAGACTGGTTGTCTCCTCTGCCTGGGGCGCTTTTTGGCAGCCGGTGGCTCTCTGGCCTGCGGTCTAGCAAGAAGCGGGGAGGGGGCAGCCACCAGCTCCGTACGTAGCGTCTCCAATGGGTCCGAGCGGTTGCATGGCGTGCATGGCGCGTCCCCAGTGAGTGCAGGACAGGTGGCAGATTCAGGCTGCAGCGCAGAGATACTGATATGCACCATCTCCCAGGCATGGTCCGGCCTGTCATGGATTGGCGCGTCGGGCGTGCAGAACCCGCCATCCAATTGGCACTCGTCTTCCAGCGGCTAAAGCAACGATGCTGGGTTGTCGTGGCCTGGGAACAACAGGTGGGCGCTACCGCAGTTGTCGGACAGGGGCATCACCATGGACCCAACCAGCATGGGGGTGGGCCATCAGATGTACCCAGCACAGCGGGGCCGCACGACTCACAAGCCCGCTCTGATCCCGAGGGGGGCATGCCCACAGATGGTGGGGACGCCACATCCTGGACCCCAGCAATCAGCGCCGCAAACTGACCGCCCAATCCTTCGCAAAACGTAGAACTCTCTAGAGCTTGGCTGTCCACCACCCTGGCGACCGTTGAAGACCCGGTCCGCGCGGTCAAAAGATCCACCTGAAAGGCACACAAGTATCATATATACGATTGTACACCCAAATGTGTTATTAGCCATCAAAAACTCCTGAAAAAGGATGCATGTGTGGAAAATTTTAAAGGTACATACTCGTAATAGTGAACTTTTGTTACTATGTCACCAGAAAACACGGTTCATCTAATGGTTGCCCTAAACAAGCTAGAATTTGATCCTGAACCGAAATAGTACTACATGGTTGCCCTGACCCAACCAGGTAGTACTATGTGTGCCCAGGTTGGGTTAGGGCAATACCAACACGGTTCATGTAATCGCCGACAAACGTATGGAGCACACCATGCGGTCCAGACACTATTAGATATTCAATGTCATGCATTAAATCCGTTCGGGCGTCTGAATATCACAAACCGGAAGTAAATTTGGGGGAGGTTTGCGGGAGACCGGACTTCTTCCATGTAGGCATCCGACTGCACTATCCTATCCAAGAATTCGCTGCGGTTCCGCTAAAGAATCGAATAAGATCACATTTCAATACATTTTGACAACTTATAAAAATCTACCAAGTTTTCAATATTAAAACTTGACAGTCATAGTATTAAGTTTTAACCAAATTTCATTTGCTTTTAGGGTTTAGGGTTTTAGGTAGGGCTATAATGGTATAGTGTTTACATTATAGTTTTAAAACTTGGTGAATTTTATCATTTGGTTCTATCAGGTTTCTGTATTTGAAGCTTGGTGAAGTTTGTAAAACTTAGCAAAACATATTCATGAGTGGCCTTGGTTTCAAAACCCTCGTTACAAGGAATACGGATATGGATATACAACACGCATTGGACTTTCGGTTTAAAAGATATAATATATTCAAATTTTAAAGTGAAAAGAAAACTCATGAGAGGTTGGATAGGTCGAGCTGCCAAAAGTTCCACCCATAGACCCGAGATGTATTAAGGGCTAAAGCACATACAAAAACCAAACAAATTTCCGAGCGCGCACGCCTGTGCGTGTGCCTGCGTGCGTGTGTGCGCGTGTGTCTGTGCGCGTGTGCATGTTCGTGCGCACGTGTATGTGTATGTGCATGTGTGAGTGTGTAGGTGCATGCGTTCGTCTGCGTGCATGTGTGTGTGTCTTTTGCTAAAATTCGTAACTGCTAGATTCCAAAAGAAGGTTCACTTCAATCAAAGATTGTGCACACGAATATTCTAGGAACAGATCGTAAGTGCAAATATTTACATTCAAACTTTGGCAGTTTACAATTTTTTTTATTGATAATTTCATCTACAGAAATTTTTACGTAATTGTTTCTGTAGCTGTGCTATTTGGCTCACATCATCTAAATCACGAACCTCCCAAGGGGTAAATCGCCTAGGAAGCGATTGAGGCTGTTGATAGCGGATTTGGCGTGTATCGATTTTGACCGGGTCGTCTCCCTGGTCGCGTCGCGTGTAGGGAATCGGTGCTAGGTGGCGTACATGCAGGCCCCATACACGCAACGCAAACAAGCTTTGACCAGTTTTCCACACTGCCCACTCCCAAATTCGCCGCCAGCTCTGCCTCTGAATCCGGCCATCTCCACCACTAATCATCAG
>NW_025234826.1:0-6715 GCF_018294505.1 Triticum aestivum | reverse complement strand
GTGTTGTTGTTGTTGTTGTTGGTGGTGGTGGTGGTGTTGTTGTTGTTGTTGTTGGTGGTGGTGGTGGTGGTGGTGGTGTTCTTGGTGTTGTTGTTGTTGTCTGGAACACTTGGTACCAGGGCATCACTCTGCTGGGACAAAGATGACGCGAAACACCGAAGAGCGGGTATGCAATGGAGGGTGCAGGTATTGGATCGAAAATGATGCCACCTACACTCACAACCTTAACCATTAGCTACAAGATAATGAGTCTATATGCATGCTATGCAACAAACAAATGTAGCAATCAAGTGCAACAAACCAACTGGGCTTTATACTATCGCACTCTAACATTCGCGTGGCCTAGGGCGTCCTACAGCCAGACCTGCTCTGATACCGAGCGTTGTGGCACCCCGACTCAGAGAAACCGAAACGCCTCATATTCCAGCCCCAAGATCGAGGAGAAGTCTTCTGGAATACGACATTGCTTAGCATAGAAGAAATCAGCTCTTTATTAAATTCTATATAGACATAAGGGGTTCCAACATAGCGAGGAATTACATCGACACGGCAACGCTATGCCTGCCACAGTTGCTCTATGCAAGCAGCATAACAACTGGAAGCTGTGGAATAATTACTGGCAACAGAACAGCGACGACGGTGGTGAACTCCACTCTGCAGGGACTCTGGCCGGAACACATATCTTAGCTCGCAAACAAGGGATCCATGACAAACAAGCAATCAAATCCGGCATGACCTGCAAACTGGCATGACACGCCAGGTCAGTACATTGAATGTACTTGCAAGCTCACAGTAACCAGAAGAATTGAAGACAATCAACAACATGGCATTTACAAGTTAAGCAGGAATTAAATGAGATGATCAGAACAACATGGCATGACCAACATGAACATGGTACAGCTAGAACAATATGAGCATGCAATGAACATATGAAGCTGACGATACTAGCATGCAACATGATGACACTATCATGCCCCACTTATTCTGCTCGGGTTACCTCGTAACCATCACTTGCATCACTTACCAAACTCGGACCTAACGCGATCATCTCAGGATCCAATCAAGATTGGTATAAACCGAAGTAATCATTACATGACCACAAGGAGTTTGATCTTTACCCCTGATTCTCGCACAGCATCACAAATATCCAACAACTTGGTATGATCGATACCACGATGATCCTCTCACGATCACAAATATCCAACAAACTTCGGTATCCACGATACCACCGTGATCCTCTCTCAATCACAACCAACATTTTTCTCATCATCAAACTGGGGTTGTTATTAAGCACATCATTATTATTACTGTTGACCCATAGTGTGAACAACTATGAACTGGGCCCTTATCCACGGCCGCGGCTATCGGTAGATTTAACACACACACTCTGCAGAGGATAGCACACTGTACCCACACCACGGAACCCAAGGCCTCCCACTCCCATTCGGGTGGACCAACGGCGTTCTGACAAAACCGCTCTATTACCCATGACACTCTCCCGGCCACTCCGACTAACTCCCCACTGGGCTAAGTCATGGGTGGTGGCCCGTGCCTATCAAAGGCATCAACGACCACCGTCGTGGCAAAACATAAACGGTTCCAAACGGGGACATGAGCTGAAAACCAAACAACAACAGGCACACAAGGCTTATGACGTCCTACCCGGCCAAGGTAGCGCCTGCGCATAACCTTCCCTCGTTGGAGGCACCGGTGAGAGGCATGACAATAGACCCAGTTAGGACCTTCCCATGAAGGCAAATGTGGTTGCACTGGTCATCTCGATATGGTAGCACCATGACTCAGCCAATAATTGTTCAAGTTCAATTAAGTCCGGTTAAACTTGAATGCGACGAGCTGAGTCATAAGAAAATATCATGATGCAACTACAATGCATGAGCATGATATCAACATAAGCATGGATGTGCAACATCACTTCTTAACATATCAACAACAATAAATCATATATCCGACTAAGCATGGCATACTGACTAGCATGAAGATCACAAGTACACTACTTAGAAACATAGCAGGACCACGAGCATCAACAATAAATACCATGCAAGAACATGTCAAGCATTCTACCAGCTAAGCATATAACCAGCTAGATGCAAAGAAACATGCATATCAACGGTACTTGGTGACCGACAATAGTCATGCAACCAAGAACATTACCAATACCAACAGGTACTACTACCAAGCATGACATACGAAAGAAATACTTGCAACTATTACATGATAACCAGATGCATCGAAACATAGCACGAAAGTGAACATGAAACTCTAAGCATCACCGAAACCATGACAACAGTAGCAAAACCAGCAGACAGTTATTAAGGATTCATGTTGAAAACCAATCCTACTGCATGGCTATCATTTAAATGGTGGTTGTGGCTTGCCTGCGTGTGAAGAATGCACATTGGAGAAGTGCAGAAGGAGCACGGAAAGATTAGCTAGAAACAGTTCTGTCCCAGAGGGGCTGTTTATGGGCAAGGGCAAAATTGTCATTTTCAGAATGTCAAAACATAGTGAAAATTATGGGAACAGAACGGGCTCAACGAGACGACGACGTGGGCGTTGGATTCACCTCAATCGGAGTTACGAGTGAAAAGTTGTAGCCGTTCACTTTTTAGGCAGAAAAGAGGCTAAACAGTGAACGTTCACAATATAAACACTTGGGCCGGCTGAGCTAAAAAAGAGAAAGCATATTTAAAAGATTATGCCCTCAGAAAGAGAGGAGGCGTACTTTAGGCTGAAACAGAACGAAACTACACTTTCCAGCTGGGAAGACGTATTCCGAAGAATACGCCTCCACTTATCTAGCGTGGCAAGGCGGTGTCGAGCGGCTTAGAGGCTTATAGGTGGGGTTGGGGCTGGCTCGATCGGTCGTCCTCCTCCTCTCGACGATGCCCGACAGAGCAGAGGAGCGGAAACGGAGCAGGGCGTCGCCGGTGGCATCCTGGGCTGCTTCGGCTGTCTCCGCTGGGGCGAGGACACCGACGGGTTCAGAGCGGAGAGCCGCCCCCGTTCAGATAGGAAACAGGCGCCGGGGAGGCTTGGTGCGATGGCGGCTCGCGAAGCAGAGAGCTCAGGCGGCGGCGGCCGATCCTTGGGGTCGCGACCACATGGGCTCTGGCGGCTAGCTGATAGGAGGGGGAGGATCGCTGATACGTCTCCAACGTATCTATAATTTTTTATTATTCCATGCTATTTTATTATCAATCTTGGATGTTTTATAATCATTATATAGTCATTTTATATCATTTTTGGTACTAACCTATTGACATAGTGCCAAGTGCCAGTTCCTGTTTTCTGCATGTTTTTTACATCGCAGGAAATAAATATCAGACGGAGTCCAAATGCCACGCCAATTTACGATGATTTTTATGGACCTAAAGGAAGAAGATGGGCCCTGGTTGCACCTGGGGGGAGCCCTGAGGAGGGGACAACCCACCAGGGTGCGCCAGGAGGCCCAGGCGCGCCCTGGTGGGTTGTGCCCACCTCGGGTGCCCCCTGGACCGACTCTTTGCTCTATAAATACCCCAATATTCCAGAAACCCTAGGGGAGTCGACGAAATTTTCATCCAGCCGCCGCAGAGTCCAGAACCACGAGATCCAATCTAGACACCATCATGGAGGGGTTCACCACTTCCATTGCTGCCTCTCCAATGATGCGTGAGTAGTTCTTTGTAGACCTTCAGGTCCGTAGTTAGTAGCTAGATGGCTTCCTCTCTCTCTTGATTATCAATATTGTGCGCCCGTGGGCGCGCAGCAATGAGCGCTGACGAGGAAGCGGACGGAGGGGGAGAAGGGTCCAAGAGGACGGCGATGACGCGGGAACACGCTGGACAGGGTCACGCGTGCGAAGACGACGAGAGGAGGCGAGGCCAAAGCACAAACGACGTCCTGGACGCGCGCACTACATGCCAAGTGGGTGGTCACCGCGTGACCTGGCGAGGAGATGATTCCAAGGGTTGGGCAATGTTGTCTAGGGGTTAGTCCTTCCAGGGGACGTTGCAACTGAGGTGGTATCTCGGTAAAAGATGCCATGGTTAGATAGGAATTAACCTCTGAAGTTGGCTGCATCAAACTTAATCAGGTTACAGTGTTCAACAGAGAAGAGTTGGGAGCCAAATGAGTTGTCTGGGGTGTTTAGGTTAGGAAGGACAAGAATCTTGTGATGTTTGGAGAGACTTGGACCAAGGATTAATATGGTTACTTTGCAACTGACCAAAATGGCCCAGAATCAAGATTATGATGATGCACTCAATTGAAGAAGCCACTTGAGCTGAGATTTGGCATGGCAAGGTTATTTGGTCATATGAAGATGTTGTAAAAGTTTCATACCAATTGGATAAACCAAAATCGTACTTGCTTCACAAACATCTCCCCTAGACAGAAACTTGCAAAAAATCCTGATGGAAAAATGGCTAGATGAAATATGCTCAAATTTAGTGGAGATAGGTTATATGGATAGGAGAAAGTCCTTGAAATTTTCCAGCCATAGTAAAGCAATAGAAAATATACTTGCTTCACTAACTGAAAATTAGGACAGAAACAAATAATTGAAGATAAGCTCACATGGAGGCATGACATGAGCTCAAATTTGGTGGAGAGCTATGATATGATGATATTGTGGTCATGCATAAATTTCAAATCATTTGGATATGCCTAGCTTGTAGTTTCTTTCTGGACAGAAACTTTGGAAAATCATTGATAAATATTTACTAGGCAAATGAGGTTGAATTTTGGCATGTGGCAATGATATGGACAGGAAAAGATGTCCAAAAGGTTTGGAGTCAATTGGGCAAAGATAAATAGCACTTGCTTCACAACGTGCCATTTAGGGCAGGATAGGAAAAGAATTATTTGAGGATTATTTTTAAACATGGCAATGAAAAGTTTTGCCATATTTGAGGAAGATATGACCCAAGCAATTTATGAGAATTATTTGGTAATTTTAGGAGTGAGGGAAATATAGGTTGCTTCACAACCTAGGGCAAAAAGGATTATTCCTTTAACAGGAAAAGAATATTGCCAATAAAAAGAATATTGGGATTTGGGCTAGGATGAAAATGGCAAGGTCTAGGGATGGATTTGGGGATGACAAGCCACTCTGGAAAGAAAGAAGAGGTCATCTTCTTCAGATTCCAGACCACAAAGCCACGGAAAGAAGAAAACTCAAGCAAAAACCTCAGAAAATCAAAAGAAAAAGGAAGGGCCAAAAATCAGGCTTTGACACAATGATAGATGCGTGCCTCGCTACCCCTTTCGTCACTGGTTGAGGACACCGCAAGATCAAACCCATCACACAGCACCTCTTCCCATTGCAAGAATAATCAATCTAGTTGGCCAAACCAAACCAAATTTTCAAAGAAGAAATACGAGGCTATAACAATCATGCATATAAGAGATCAAAGAAGACTCAAATAATATTCACAGATAGAACTGATCATAAACTTGCAATTCATCACATCCCAACAAACACATCGCATAAAGTCTTTACATCAAATAGATCTCCAAGAACATCGAGGAGAACACTGTATTAAGACTCAAAAAGAGAGAAGAAGCCATCTAGTTACTGCCCATGGACTCGTAGGTTTGTGGTAAACTACTCACGCATCATCAGAGGAGCACCAATGAGGATGATGAACCCCTCCATGGTCGTGTTCCCCTCCGGCAAGGTGCCGGAATAACGATCTAGATTGGATCTCGTGGTTCTAGAACTTGTGGCAGCTGGAATTGTGTTTCGTCGACTCCCTTAGGGTTTCTGGAATATTTGGGTATTTATAGAGCTGAGAGGCAGTGGAAAATACCTATGTGGGCCGCACCACCCATCAGGGCACGTTAGCGGCCTCTGGCGCACCCAAGTGGGTGGTGGGCCCCATGGGCCTTCCCTCGTGCACTTCCCTGGCTCCCAAGTTGTCTTCTAGGCAGAAAAGATCTCCAAAAAGTTTCGTTGTGTTTGGACTCTGTTTGATATGGTCGGCGAAGTAAAAAACAAGCAAAACCAGCAACTAGCACTGGGCACTATGTCAATATGTTAGTCCCAAAAAATGTTATAAAGTTTCTATAAAATGAATGTAAAACATCCAAGAATGATAACATAACAACATGGAACAATAAAAAATTATAGATATGTTGGAGATGTATCAGCATCCCCAAGCTTAATTCCTGCTCGTCGTCGAGTAGGTAAATGATAAAAACATAATGTTTGATGTGGAATGCTGCCTAACATGTTCATCACGTATTCTTTTCTTTTGTAGCATGTACATTCGAGCTTTGAGACAATTCAAAGTAGTAGTCTATAATTGACATGAAGACTTGAATACTCAAGCATATCAACAAGCAACCATGTCTTTCAAAATATCAACACTAAAGAAAGCTATTCCTAGCCCATCATGCTCAATCATTGATCCATTCATGAAACACACTCGAATATTAGCTACACCCAATTCACAAGTATGATCATAGTGCTCCCTAGTTGGTGCTTTATAAGAGAATATGGAGACTCAAATAAAAAAATACGTAAAGTAAATAGATGGGCCCTTCGTAGAGGGAAGCAGAGATTTGTAGAGGTGCGAGAGCTCAAAGCTTAAATTGAGAAATAAAATATTTTGAGAATAATTCCCTATACTTTCCATGCTAGATACATCATAGGTGGTCCCCAAACGGTGGTGGTGGTGGTGGTGGTGGTGGTGGTGGTGTTGGTGGTGTT
>NW_025234824.1:6212-6717 GCF_018294505.1 Triticum aestivum | reverse complement strand
AACTTATTTGAACTCCACAGTTTTTCTGTGCTCAAAATGCACCATTCAACGCCACATCATCAATTTTCAACCCTTTCTGACTTCATTTATTATTTTTCATGCATTTACAGGTTATTTTGAGCTATAAGACCCTGAAATTGAAAAGCATTTCAAATGAACTCTGAAAAGGTTGAAAGTTGGCATGGTATCATCATTTGACCCACATAGCATGTGCAAGAAAGTAGAGAGGGTTACGGCAAAAACTGGATGCACTTCGTGTACGAAACGGACAATTTCTTTCGAAGTATCAGGGTTTCATACAGAAACTTGTCTGTTACAAAGGGATTTCATTTTTTTGAACTTATTTGAACTCCATAGTTTTTCTTTGCTCAAAATGCACCATTCAAAGCCACATCATAAATTTTCAACCCTTTCTGACTTCATTTGTTATTTTCAATGCATTTACTGGTTATTTTGAGCTATAAGACCCTCAAATTGAAAAGCATTTCAAATGAACTCTGAAAAG
>NW_025234824.1:4004-4755 GCF_018294505.1 Triticum aestivum | reverse complement strand
TAGAGAGGGTTACGGAAAAAACTGGATGCACTTCGTGTACAAAACGGACAATCTCTTTCGAAGTATCAGGGTTTCATACGGAAACTCGTCTGTTACAAAGGGGTTTCATTTTTTGAACTTATTTGACCTCCTTAGTTTTTCTGTGCTCAAAATGCACCATTCAAAGCCACATCATCAATTTTCAACCCTTTCTGACTTCATTTATTATTTTTCACTCATTTACAGGTCCTTTTGAGCTATAAGACCCTGAAATTGAAAAGCATTTTCAAATGAACTCTGAAAAGGTTGAAAGTTGGCATGGTATCATCATTTGACCCACATAGCATGTGCAAGAAAGTAGAGAGGGTTACGGCAAAAACTGGATGCACTTCGTGTACAAAACGGACAATCTCTTTCGAAGTATCAAGGTTTCATACAGAAACTTGTCTGTTACAAAGGGATTTCAATTTTTTGAACTTATTTGAACTGCATAGTTTTTCTCTGCTCAAAATGCACCATTCAAAGCCACATCATAAATTTTCAACCCTTTCTGACTTCATTTGTTATTTTCAATGCATTTACTGGTTATTTTGAGCTATAAGACCCTCAAATTGAAAAGCATTTCAAATGAACTCTGAAAAGGTTGAAAGTTGGCATGGTATCATCATTTGACCCACATATCATGTGGAAGAAAGTAGAGAGGGTTACGGCAAAAACTGGATGCACTTCGTGTACAAAACGGACAATCTCTTTCGAAGTATCAGGGTTTCAT
>NW_025234824.1:2571-3922 GCF_018294505.1 Triticum aestivum | reverse complement strand
CGGAAACTTGTCTGTTACAAACGGATTTCATTTTTTTTGAACTTATTTGAACTCCATAGTTTTTCTGTGCTCAAAATGCACCATTCAAAGCCACATCATAAATTTTCAACCCTTTCTGACTTCATTTGTTATTTTTCATGCATTTACTGATTATTTTGAGCTATAAGACCCTGAAATTGGAAAGCATTTCAAATGAACTCTGAAAAGGTTGAAAGTTGGCCTGGTATCATCATTTGACCCACATATCATAGGCAAGAAAGTAGAGAGGGTTACGGCAAAAACTGGATGCACTTCGTGTACAAAACGGACAATCTCTTCCGAAGTATCAGCGTTTCATACGGATCCTTGTCTGTTACAAAGGGATTTCAATTTTTTTGAACTTATTTGAACTCCATAGTTTTTCTGTGCTCAAAATGCACCATTCAAATGCACATCATCAATTTTCAACCCTTTCCGACTTCATTTGTTATTTTTCATGCATTTACTGATTATTTTGAGCTATAAGACCCTGAAATTGGAAAGCATTTCAAATGAACTCTGAAAAGGTTGAAAGTTGGAATGGTATCTATTTTTGACCCACATAGCATGTGCAAGAATGTAGAGAGGGTTACGACAAAAACTGGATGCACTTCGTGTACAAAACGGACAATCTCTTTCGAAGTATCAGGGTTTCATACGGAAACTCGTTTGTTACATAGGGATTTCATTTTTTGAACTTATTTGAACTCCATATTTTTTGTGCTCAAACTGCACCATTCAAAGCCACATCATCAATTTTCAACCCGTTCTGACTTCATTTGTTATTTTTCATGCATTTACTGGTTATTTTTAGCCATAAGACCCTCAAATTGAAAAGCATTTTTCAAATGAAACCTGAAAAGGTTGAAAGTTGGCGTGGTATCATCATTTGACCCACATATTATGTGTGAGAAAGTAGAGAGTGTTACGGCAAAAACTGGATGCACTTCGTGTACAAAACGGACAATCTCTTTCGAAGTATCAGGGTTTGATACGGAAACTTGTCTGTTACAAACGGATTTCAATATTTTTGAACTTATTTGAACTCCCTAGTTTTTCTGTGCTCAAAATTCACCATTCAAAGCCCCATCATCAATTTTCAACCCTTTCAGACTTCATTTGTTATTTTTCATGCATTTACTGATTATTTTGAGCTATAAGACCCTGAAATTGAAAAGCATTTCAAATGAACTCTGAAAAGGTTGAAAGTTGTCATGGTATCATCATTTGACCCACATATTATGTGCAAGAAAGTAGAGAGTGTTACGGCAAAAACTGGATGCACTTCGTGTACAAAACGGACATTCTCTTTCGAAGTATCAGGGTTTCATAC
>NW_025234824.1:0-2316 GCF_018294505.1 Triticum aestivum | reverse complement strand
AACTTATTTGAACTCCATAGTTTTTCTGTGCTCAAAATGCACCATTCAAAGCCACATCATAAATTTTCAACCCTTTCTGACTTCATTTGTTATTTTTCATGCATTTACTGATTATTTTGAGCTATAAGACCCTGAAATTGGAAAGCATTTCAAATGAACTCTGAAAAGGTTGAAAGTTGGCATGGTATCATCATTTGACCCACATATCATGTGCAAGAAAGTAGAGAGGGTTACGGCAAAAACTGGATGCACTTCGTGTACAAAACGGACAATCTCTTCCGAAGTATCAGCGTTTCATACGGATCCTTGTCTGTTACAACGGGATTTCAATTTTTTTGAACTTATTTGAACTCCATAGTTTTTCTGTGGTCAAAATGCACCATTCAAATCCACATCATCAATTTTCAATCCTTTCCGACTTCATTTGTTATTTTTCATGCATTTACTGATTATTTTGAGCTATAAGACCCTGAAATTGGAAAGCATTTCAAATGAACTTTGAAAAGGTTGAAAGTTGGAATGGTATCTATTTTTGACCCACATAGCATGTGCAAGAATGTAGAGAGGGTTACGGCAAAAACTGGATGCACTTCGTGTACAAAACGGACAATCTCTTTCGAAGTATCAGGGTTTCATACGGAAACTTGTCTGTTACAAACGGATTTCAATATTTTTGAACTTATTTGAACTCCATAGTTTTTCTGTGCTCAAACTGCACCATTCAAAGCCACATCATCAATATTCAAGCCTTTCTGACTTCATTTGTTATTTTTCATGCATTTACTGATTATTTTGAGCTATAACACCATGAAATTGGAAAGCATATCAAATGAACTCTGAAAAGGTTGAAACTTGGCACGGTAGCATCATTTGACCCATTTAGCATGTGCAAGAAAGTAGAGAGGGTTACGGCAAAAACTGTATGCACTTCGTGTACAAAACGGACAATCTCTTTCGAAGTATCAGGGTTTCATACAGAAACTCATCTGTTACAAAGGGATTTCCATTTTTTTGAACTTATTTGAACTCCATAGTTTTTCTGTGCTCAAAATGCACCATTCGAAGCCACGTCATCAATTTTCAACCCTTTCTCACTTCATTTGTAATTTTTCATGCATTTACAGGTTATTTTGAGCTATAAGACCCTGAAATTGAAAAGCATTTCAAATGAACTCTGAAAAGGTTGAAAGTTGGCATGGTATCATCATTTGACCCACATAGCATGTGCAAGAATGTAGAGAGGGTTACGGCAAAAACTGGATGCACTTCGTGTACAAAACGGACAATCTCTTTCGAAGTATCAGCGTTTCATACGGATCCTTGTCTGTTACAAAGGGATTTCAATTTTTTTGAACTTATTTGAACTCCATAGTTTTTCTGTGCTCAAAATGCACCATTCAAATCAACATCATCAATTTTCAACCCTTTCTGACTTCATTTGTTATTTTTCATGCATTTACTGATTATTTTGAGCTATAAGACCCTGAAATTGGAAAGCATTTCAAATGAACTCTGAAAAGGTTGAAAGTTGGAATGGTATCTATTTTTGACCCACATAGCATGTGCAAGAATGTAGAGAGGGTTACGGCAAAAACTGGATGCACTTCGTGTACAAAGCGGACAATCTCTTTCGAAGTATCAGGGTTTCATACGGAAACTCGTCTGTTACATAGGGGTTTCATTTTTTGAACTTATTTGAACTCCATAGTTTTTTGGTGCTCAAAATGCACCATTCAAAGCCACATCATCAATTTTCAACCCTTTCTCACTTCATTTGTAATTTTTCATGCATTTACTGGTTATTTTGAGCCATAAGACCCTCAAATTGAAAAGCATTTCAAATGAACCCTGAAAAGGTTGAAAGTTGTCATGGTATCATCATTTGACCCACATATTATGTGCAAGAAAGTAGAGAGTGTTACGGCAAAAACTGGATGCACTTCATGTACAAAACGGACAATCTCTTTCGAAGTATCAGGGTTTCATACGGAAAGTTGTCTTTTACAAAGGGATTTCAATATTTTTGAACTTATTTGAACTCCATAGTTTTTCTGTGCTCAAAATGCACCATTCAAAGCCACATCATCAATTTTCAACCCTTTCTGACTTCATTTGTTATTTTTCATGCATTTACTGATTATTTTGAGCTATAAGACCCTGAAATTGGAAAGCATTTCAAATGAACTCTGAAAAGGTTGAAACTTGGCACGGTATCATCATTTGACCCACATAGCATGTGCAAGAATGTAGAGAGGGTTACGGCAAAAACTGGATGCACTTCGTGTACAAAACGGACAATCTCTTTCGAAGTATCAG
>NW_025234823.1:0-6718 GCF_018294505.1 Triticum aestivum | reverse complement strand
GATTTCCATTGTTGTCGAACCCCAAGGTGTGCTTTCGTGTTGGTCGTCAAGTCTCGCAGTTTTGGCCGATTCTGGCCCGTTTCTTGGATTATTACTCAGTTTTGGGGTCCCGATGTGATTTCCACGATTGATGAACCCCGGGGGTGCGTTTATGTGTCGGTCATCAACACTCACAATTTTGGCCAATTCTGGCCGTCTCGTGGACTATTACTCACTGTTTTGGGGTCCCGGAGTGATTTCCACGATTGACGAACCTCTGGGTGCGTTTACGTGTCGGTCATCAACACTCACAGGTTTTGTTGATTCCGACCCGTTTCGTGGACTATTACTCACCGTTTTGGGGTCCCAAAGAGATGTCCATTTTTGTCGAACCCCAAGGTGTGCTTGTGTGTTGCTCGTCAAGACTCGCAGTTTTGGCCGATTTTGGCCCGTTTTTGAACTATTACACAGTTTTGGCATCCCGAAGTGATTTCCACGATTGACAAACCCTACGGTGCGCTTACGTGTCGGTCATCAACAATCGCAGTTTTGGCCGATTCTGGTCCGTTTGGTGCACTATTACTCACTGTTTTGGGGTCCTAGAGCGATTTACACGATTTGCGATCCCCAGGGTGCGTTTATGTGTCGGTTATCAACACTCACCATTTTGCCCAATTCTGGTCCGTCTCGTGGACTATTACTCATCGTTTTGGGGTCCCAGAGCGATTTCCACGATTCACGATCCCGGGGGTGCGTTTACGTGCCCGTCGTCAACACTCATAGTTCTGGCCAATTCTGACCCGTTTCGTGGACTATCACTCACCTTTTTGGGGTCCCGAAGCGATTTCCATAGTTGTTGAACCCAAAGATGCACTTACGTGTCGTTCATCAACACTCGCAGTTTTGGCCGATTCTGGCCCGTTTTGTGGACTATTACTCGCTGTTTCGGGTCCCGGGGGGATTTCCACGATTGACGAACCCCTGGTGCATTTATGTTTCGGTCATCAACAATCGCGGTTTTTGTCGATTATGTCCCTTTCGTGGACTATTACTCACCGTTTTAGGGTCCTAAAGAGATTTCCATTGTTGTCGAACCCCAAGGTGTGCTTTCGTGTTGGTCGTCAAGTCTCGCAGTTTTGGCCGATTCTGGCCCGTTTCTTGGATTATTACTCAGTTTTGGGGTCCCGATGTGATTTCCACGATTGATGAACCCCGGGGGTGCGTTTATGTGTCGGTCATCAACACTCACAATTTTGGCCAATTCTGGCCGTCTCGTGGACTATTACTCACTGTTTTGGGGTCCCGGAGTGATTTCCACGATTGACGAACCTCTGGGTGCGTTTACGTGTCGGTCATCAACACTCGCAGGTTTTGTTGATTCCGACCTGTTTCGTGGACTATTACTCACCGTTTTGGGGTCCCAAAGAGATTTCCATTTTTGTCGAACCCCAAGGTGTGCTTGCGTGTTGCTCGTCAAGACTCGCAGTTTTGGCCGATTTTGGCCCGTTTTTGAACTATTACACAGTTTTGGCATCCTGAAGTGATTTCCACGATTGACAAACCCTACGGTGCGCTTACGTGTCGGTCATCAACAATCGCAGTTTTGGCCGATTCTGGTCCGTTTGGTGCACTATTACTCACCGTTTTGGGGTCCTAGAGCGATTTACACGATTTGCGATCCCCGGGGTGCGTTTATGTGTCGGTTATCAACACTCACCATTTTGCCCAATTCTGGTCCGTCTCGTGGACTATTACTCACCGTTTTGGGGTCCCAGAGCGATTTCCACGATTCACGATCCCGGGGGTGCGTTTACGTGCCCGTCGTCAACACTCATAGTTCTGGCCAATTCTGACCCGTTTCGTGGACTATCACTCACCTTTTTGGGGTCCCGAAGCGATTTCCATAGTTGTTGAACCCAAAGATGCACTTACGTGTCGTTCATCAACACTCGCAGTTTTGGCCGATTCTGGCCCGTTTTGTGGACTATTACTCGCAGTTTCGGGTCCCGAGGGGATTTCCACGATTGACGAACCCCTGGTGCATTTATGTTTCGGTCATCAACAATCGCGGTTTTTGTCGATTATGTCCCTTTCGTGGACTATTACTCACCGTTTTAGGGTCCTAAAGAGATTTCCATTGTTGTCGAACCCCAAGGTGTGCTTTCGTGTTGGTCGTCAAGTCTCGCAGTTTTGGCCGATTCTGGCCCGTTTCTTGGATTATTACTCAGTTTTGGGGTCCCGATGTGATTTCCACGATTGATGAACCCCGGGGGTGCGTTTATGTGTCAGTCATCAACACTCACAATTTTGGCCAATTCTGGCCGTCTCGTGGACTATTACTCACTGTTTTGGGGTCCCGGAGTGATTTCCACGATTGACGAACCTCTGGGTGCGTTTACGTGTCGGTCATCAACACTCGCAGGTTTTGTTGATTCCGACCCGTTTCGTGGACTATTACTCACCGTTTTGGGGTCCCAAAGAGATTTCCATTTTTGTCGAACCCCAAGGTGTGCTTGCGTGTTGGTCGTCAAGACTCGCAGTTTTGGCCGATTTTGGCCCGTTTTTGAACTATTACACAGTTTTGGCATCCCGAAGTGATTTCCACGATTGACAAACTCTACGGTGCGCTTACGTGTCGGTCATCAACAATCGCAGTTTTGGCCGATTCTGGTCCGTTTGATGCACTATTACTCACCGTTTTGGGGTCCTAGAGCGATTTACACGATTTGCGATCCCCGGGGTGCGTTTATGTGTCGGTTATCAACACTCACCATTTTGGCCAATTCTGGTCCGTCTCGTGGACTATTACTCACCGTTTTGGGGTCCCAGAGCGATTTCCACGATTCACGATCCCGGGGGTGCGTTTACGTGCCCGTCGTCAACACTCATAGTTCTGGCCAATTCTGACCCGTTTCGTGGACTATCACTCACCTTTTTGGGGTCCCGAAGCGATTTCCATAGTTGTTGAGCCCAAAGATGCACTTACGTGTCGTTCATCAACACTCGCAGTTTTGGCCGATTCTGGCCCGTTTTGTGGACTATTACTCGCAGTTTCGGGTCCCGGGGGGATTTCCACGATTGACGAACCCCTGGTGCATTTATGTTTCGGTCATCAACAATCGCGGTTTTTGTCGATTATGTCCCTTTCGTGGACTATTACTCACCGTTTTAGGGTCCTAAAGCGATTTCCATTGTTGTCGAACCCCAAGGTGTGCTTTCGTGTTGGTCGTCAAGTCTCGCAGTTTTGGCCGATTCTGGCCCGTTTCTTGGATTATTACTCAGTTTTGGGGTCCCGATGTGATTTCCACGATTGATGAACCCCGGGGGTGCGTTTATGTGTCGGTCATCAACACTCACAATTTTGGCCAATTCTGGCCGTCTCATGGACTATTACTCACTGTTTTGGGGTCCCGGAGTGATTTCCACGATTGACGAACCTCTGGGTGCGTTTACGTGTCGGTCATCAACACTCGCATGTTTTGTTGATTCCGACCCGTTTCGTGGACTATTACTCACCGTTTTGGGGTCCCAAAGAGATTTCCATTTTTGTCGAACCCCAAGGTGTGCTTGCGTGTTGCTCGTCAAGACTCGCAGTTTTGGCCGATTTTGGCCCGTTTTTGAACTATTACACAGTTTTGGCATCCCAAAGTGATTTCCACGATTGACAAACCCTACGGTGCGCTTATGTGTCGGTCATCAACAATCGCAGTTTTGGCCGATTCTGGTCCGTTTGGTGCACTATTACTCACCGTTTTGGGGTCCTAGAGCGATTTACACGATTTGTGATCCCCGGGGTGCGTTTATGTGTCGGTTATCAACACTCACCATTTTGCCCAATTCTGGTCCGTCTCGTGGACTATTACTCACCGTTTTGGGGTCCCAGAGCGATTTCCACGATTCACGATCCCGGGGGTGCGTTTACGTGCCCGTCGTCAACACTCATAGTTCTGGCCAATTCTGACCCGTTTCGTGGACTACCACTCACCTTTTTGGGGTCCCGAAGCGATTTCCATAGTTGTTGAACCCAAAGATGCACTTACGTGTCGTTCATCAACACTCGCAGTTTTGGCCGATTCTGGCCCGTTTTGTGGACTATTACTCGCAGTTTCGGGTCCCGGGGGGATTTCCACGATTGACGAACCCCTGGTGCATTTATGTTTCGGTCATCAACAATCGCGGTTTTTGTCGATTATGTCCCTTTCGTGGACTATTACTCACCGTTTTAGGGTCCTAAAGAGATTTCCATTGTTGTCGAACCCCAAGGTGTGCTTTCGTGTTCGTCGTCAAGTCTCGCAGTTTTGGCCGATTCTGGCCCGTTTCTTGGATTATTACTCAGGTTTGGGGTCCCGATGTGATTTCCACGATTGATGAACCCCGGGGGTGCGTTTATGTGTCGGTCATCAACACTCACAATTTTGGCCAATTCTGGCCGTCTCGTGGACTATTACTCACTGTTTTGGGGTCCCGGAGTGATTTCCACGATTGACGAACCTCTGGGTGCGTTTACGTGTCGGTCATCAACACTCGCAGGTTTTGTTGATTCCGACCCGTTTCGTGGACTATTACTCACCGTTTTGGGGTCCCAAAGAGATGTCCATTTTTGTCGAACCCCAAGGTGTGCTTGCGTGTTGCTCGTCAAGACTCGCAGTTTTGGCCGATTTTGGCCCGTTTTTGAACTATTACACAGTTTTGGCATCCCGAAGTGATTTCCACGATTGACAAACCCTACGGTGCGCTTACGTGTCGGTCATCAACAATCGCAGTTTTGGCCGATTCTGGTCCGTTTGGTGCACTATTACTCACCGTCTTGGGGTCCTAGAGCGATTTACACGATTTGCGATCCCCGGGGTGCGTTTATGTGTCGGTTATCAACACTCACCATTTTGCCCAATTCTGGTCCGTCTCGTGGACTATTACTCACCGTTTTGGGGTCCCAGAGCGATTTCCACGATTCACGATCCCGGGGGTGCGTTTACGTGCCCGTCGTCAACACTCATAGTTCTGGCCAATTCTGACCCGTTTCGTGGACTATCACTCTCCTTTTTGGGGTCCCGAAGCGATTTCCATAGTTGTTGAACCCAAAGATGCACTTACGTGTCGTTCATCAACACTCGCAGTTTTGGCCGATTCTGGCCCGTTTTGTGGACTATTACTCACAGTTTCGGGTCCCGGGGGGATTTCCACGATTGACGAACCCCTGGTGCATTTATGTTTCGGTCATCAACAATCGCGGGTTTTGTCGATTATGTCCCTTTCGTGGACTATTACTCACCGTTTTAGGGTCCTAAAGAGATTTCCATTGTTGTCGAACCCCAAGGTGTGCTTTCGTGTTGGTCGTCAAGTCTCGCAGTTTTGGCCGATTCTGGCCCGTTTCTTGGATTATTACTCAGTTTTGGGGTCCCGATGTGATTTCCACGATTGATGAACCCCGGGGGTGCGTTTATGTGTCGGTCATCAACACTCACAATTTTGGCCAATTCTGGCCGTCTCGTGGACTATTACTCACTGTTTTGGGGTCCCGGAGTGATTTCCATGATTGACGAACCTCTGGGTGCGTTTACGTGTCGGTCATCATCACTCGCAGGTTTTGTTGATTCCGACCCGTTTCGTGGACTATTACTCACCGTTTTGGGGTCCCAAAGAGATTTCCATTTTTGTCGAACCCCAAGGTGTGCTTGCGTGTTGCTCATCAAGACTTGCAGTTTTGGCCGATTTTGGCCCGTTTTTGAACTATTACACAGTTTTGGCATCCCGAAGTGATTTCCACGATTGACAAACCCTACGGTGCGCTTACGTGTCGGTCATCAACAATCGCAGTTTTGGCCGATTCTGGTCCGTTTGGTGCACTATTACTCACCGTTTTGGGGTCCTAGAGCGATTTACACGATTTGCGATCCCCAGGGTGCGTTTATGTGTCGGTTATCAACACTCACCATTTTGCCCAATTCTGGTCCGTCTCGTGGACTATTACTCACCGTTTTGGGGTCCCAGAGCGATTTCCACGATTCACGATCCCGGGGGTGCGTTTACGTGCCCGTCGTCAACACTCATAGTTCTGGCCAATTCTGACCCGTTTCGTGGACTATCACTCACCTTTTTGGGGTTCCGAAGCGATTTCCATAGTTGTTGAACCCAAAGATGCGCTTACGTGTCGTTCATCAACACTCGCAGTTTTGGCCGATTCTGGCCCGTTTTGTGGACTATTACTCGCAGTTTCGGGTCCCGGGGGGATTTCCACGATTAAAGAACCCCTGGTGCATTTATGTTTCGGTCATCAACAATCGCGGGTTTTGTCGATTATGTCCCTTTCGTGGACTATTACTCACCGTTTTAGGGTCCTAATGCGATTTCCATTGTTGTCGAACCCCAAGGTGTGCTTTCGTGTTGGTCGTCAAGTCTCGCAGTTTTGGCCGATTCTGGCCCGTTTCTTGGATTATTACTCAGTTTTGGGGTCCCGATGTGATTTCCACGATTGATGAACCCCGGGTGTGCGTTTATGTGTCGGTCATCAACACTCACAATTTTGGCCAATTCTGGCCGTCTCGTGGACTATTACTCACTGTTTTGGGGTCCCGGAGTGATTTCCACGATTGACGAACCTCTGGGTGCGTTTACGTGTCGGTCATCAACACTCGCAGGTTTTGTTGATTCCGACCCGTTTCGTGGACTATTACTCACCGTTTTGGGGTCCCAAAGAGATGTCCATTTTTGTCGAACCCCAAGGTGTGCTTGCGTGTTG
>NW_025234822.1:0-6719 GCF_018294505.1 Triticum aestivum | reverse complement strand
ACATATATTTTCGTCTACATATATTTTCAAGTTCTGAAAGTGAATCAGAGAATTATTCCCTTCCAAAACTTGAGGGGCATCTGTTGACACGGAATTTCGCCAAAGTAAAGTATGGTGCAATAGCTATTATAAAAATATAAATTAATCCGAGTGGCAAAAATGATGAATCACCCAATGGGAAGAGCAAATGACTTTGTTTAACTTTGACTGCTTACTAGAAAATAGCAGGCGCGGAAATAAAGGAATGAGCCAAATATCAATATATAATTGTTGAGCACTTACATTGGCTTAGAATATGAAAATATCGGGTATTCACAAACTTGGTAAAATGAATAAAATCTCCATAAAAGGTTTTATTCTCGATGAAATAATAACCATGAGACGCAAGATTATAGACGGCGCTAATATCTTCACATATTAGACCGCGTGAAATGTCAACATAAAATCATCGCGGGCGACGCTTATTTCCCAAATATTAAACCATGCAATATACATGGGCATTATTTCATCGCCGCTAATAAAATATCACGACGACATAGGAAAAGAGACGCACGTCATTCCTAATGAAATATGGGTATGAGGGATATAACGCCACATAAAAAATACATTTTCCATGTATTTATATACGGCATGTCACACTAAGAAAATAATCCTCAATGTCACATTCATAGTTGATTAAGCCTAGCCCAATAAAATATGCTGGATGACGCCAAGGCCCATAGGTTAATTAGTAAAAGAAGGGATTTAGCCCACATGAGCTAACCACGTACGTAACTTGCTAGCCAAACCACACAGTTGGAGAAATTAGTGATTAAACAAATAAACAAAGAAGGAGGCAGCCCCACGCTCACACGATCTCACCCACGAACTAGAGAACGTGGGCGCATCCCTCCGTTGATTTCCTCCGTTGCTCCCTCCTATAAATACCTCCAAAGGGACTGCTCTTGGCGCTCACTTTTTCCTGATCGCTCCGCTGCGCTGCCGCACACTGCTGCTCTTTTTTTTTCTTGATCGCTCTGCTGCGCTGCCGCACACTGCTGCTCTCTTTTCCCCCGGCCGGCCGTTGCTGCTCTGCTGCTACTTTCCCTGCTCATATTCTTGATCTCTGGCCTCACGCTGCTACTGCTGCTGCAAGGCCGTCGTCCGGTCAAAAGCCTGAGAAAGGTAGACAAGGTGGGCATCATGATTCTCCTCTAATCTTCTTGCTCCTCCCTATATCTCTCATCATGTTCATCTTTCTCCTTGGTTGATCATTGTGATACAAACCAAGGAGCATGCCCATGTGTCCTCATCTTGACATCTTGCCTTGGCTGATCATCGCGATACGAGCCAAAGTGCAATTATGTTCAGGAAAGGAAAATTTGTCCTTGGTTGATCTTCGCGATACGAACCAAGGAACATATCTCATGTATTTTCATCTCGACATTTTTGCCTTGCCTGATCATCATGATACAAGCCAAAGTGCGAATATGTTTAGGAGAGGAAAATTTGCCCTTGGTTGGTCATTGTGACACAAGCCAAGGAGTATTCTCCATATATCTTCACCTTGATATTTTGCCTTGGCTGATCATCGTGATACGAGCCAAAGAGCACTTATATTTAAGAGAAGAAAATTTGTCCTTGGTTGATCATTGTGATACAAACCAAGGAGCATTCTCCATATAGCCCCATCTTGACATTTCGCCTTGGTTGATCATCATGATACAGGCCAAAGTACGAATATGTTTAACAACAACAAAAATACTCCTTGGCGGATCATTGTGATACAAATCAAGGAGCATACAACATATAATTTCTTCTTGTAATTTTTTTGCCTTGGTTGATCATCGTGATACAAGCCAAAGTGCGATTATGTCAAAGAGGATAAATTTCACTTCGTGGTCGATCATGGCAAACCAAAACTAAGGAGGATATATTTTCCCTTCCATCGTAGATGAGAGTGACGCAAAGGTAAAGCTTGGGGAAAAACAAATATGAAACATACCCAAACCCTGGATGATCACCTACATAAAATCATAGAATAAATATGTGCCTACAAAATGCACTCTTCATTTGTTTGAGTTGCACAAAATAAGACAATGTAAATTGTGCATGTACCTCTATACCTAGTGCATAAAAATGTATAAATCGGGTGCTTGCTAAATTATATTTGAGGCCTCTTGTTGGTTACACTGCGGACATACATGCTATGCCACCTCAGTAGTAATACAAACAGGAAGGTACAAATGGCATATACATCTGTCATATAGATGATGAAATGAGCATACTCTAATGCATATAGAATATGCTAAGTGAAATCTAACGGGTAAACATGAGATAATAAAAGTGTTAGTTGTCTCATTTTGCACTAAAATATAGCATGCCCATAAAAAGAAATGAATGCGTGTAGGTTAAGTTAAAAGTATAATCCTACATATCTAAAATATGAAATCTAGAGCGTACAGACTCTATGCAACACGTATATACTGCCCACTGATGGTTAGAGTATATACATGTAAGCCATAAAAAATAAAGGATATTGCATCTAGCTCGCTTTAGTAGATGCTATCATCAAACATATCAAATCAAACAAGATAACATATTGGATGGTTCTGATATTGGAACCCCCCTTTTTTCTTAAATTTCCATGCATGCGCATAGGCTAACATGGAGTAAATCATCATCTCATGCATGGTCATATATGCATCAATAAAAGATGTAGCATGCATGTATTAAGTGGATACTCTGCTAGTCGACTTATCACTCGTTAAAATGAAATGACCTGCAAGTTGATTAAGATAGCCGCATGGTCATACTAGCATATGTTGGTTAAGTCGACTACACAAATTAGGTGTCCGATGCAAAAAAACACACATTGCACTCGTACTCTACGTACTACTCATAATAATACAAGGGTAAAAATATAAATGAACAAGACACATGATAACTTGAAGAAGATCGAGGATGCTCCCCCGAGCACACCGGCGTCAACGACAGCGAGGAGGAGCGACTTTTCTTTATCATTTTGTAGTAGTCATGTGTTGCAATTCTATGTAATAGGATAGTTGGAATTCTTAATCAGGGGTTTTCTCTTCGGAGATGTAATTAACAAAATTTTTATGTAAATATAAGAATTCTGGAAATAAAGTACCTGCAATGTTTGATTCTATTTTTATTTTATGCATTTAAAATTCGCTTTGTATCAATGACGTGGACGCGTGTTCTCACGCCCGCCATTTTCCCGTCATCAGGAAGGGAGAGAGGAGAGGAAGGAAAGGGGGCGGGGGGCGCCGCCCCTCCCTCCTTGTCCAATTCGGACTAGGGGGAGAGGGGGCGCGCGGCCTGCCCTGGCAGCCCCTCCTCTTCTCCACTTTAGGCCCATGAGGCCCATTAACCCCCCGGGGGGTTCCGGTAACCCCCCGGTACTCCGGTTTTATCCGAAACTTCCCCGGAACACTTCCAGTGTCCGAATATAGCCGTCCAATATATCAATCTTTATGTCTCGACCATTTCGAGACTCCTCGTTATGTACGCGATCATATTCGGGACTCCGAACTAACTTCGGTACATCAAAACTCATAAACTCATAATATAACTGTCATCGAAACATTAAGCGTGCGGACCCTACGGGTTCGAGAACAATGTAGACATGATCGAGACATGTCTCCGTTCAATAACCAATAGCGGAACCTGGATGCTCATATTGGCTCCCACATATTCTACGAAGATCTTTATCGGTCAGACCGCATAACAACATACGTTGTTCCCTTTGTCATCGGTATGTTACTTGCCCGAAATTCGATCGTCGGTATATCAATACCTAGTTCAATCTCGTTACCAGCAAGTCTCTTTACTCGTTCCGTAATACATCATCTCGCAACTAACTCATTTAGTTGCATTGCTTGCAAGGCTTAGGTGATGAGCATTACCGAGAGGGCCCAGAGATACCTCTCCGATAACCGGAGTGACAAATCGTAATCTTGAAATACGCCAACCCAACATGTACCTTTCGAGACACCTGTAGAGCTCCTTTATAATCACCCAGTTACGTTGTGACGTTTGGTAGCACACAAAGTGTTCCTCCGATAAACGGGAGTTGCATAATCTCATAGTCACAGGAACATGTATAAGTCATGAAGAAAGCAATAGCAACATACTAAACGATCGAGTGCTAAGTTAACGGAATGGGTCAAGTCAATCACATCATTCTCCTAATCATGTGATCCCGTGAATCAAATAACAACTCTTTGTCTATGGTTAGGAAACATAACCATCTTTGATTAACGAGCTAGTCAAGTTGAGGCATACTAGTGACACTCTGTTTGTCTATGTATTCACACATGTATTATGTTTCCGGTTAATACAATTCTAGCATGAATAATAAACATTTATCATGAAATAAGGAAATAAATAATAATTTTATTATTGCCTCTAGGGCATATTTCCTTCAGCTTCCGCTGTCAGTCTACGAGGGTACGTAGACAACACTCTCCCCTCTCGTTGCTATGCATCACCATGATCTTGCGTGTGCGTAGGAATTTTTTTGAAATTACTATGTTCCCCAACAGTAACTATATAGACACCTAGCTTACTTCTAATTGTTCGTAATTTCCCCAGAACATCTTCCCAAATAATCCCTCCGTCCTCAAATAGATGGCGTATACATTGAGTGAAGTAGTCTAGTTTTTAAATTTGATTAAGCCTATATACAGAATCATTAAGAAAATCAATACCAAATCAATATTGACATATCCACCATTAGAGATATTTTCATAGCATATTTACTCAATATTGTAGCTGTTCATATTTTCTTATATATATATTTGGTCAAACTAATAAATAATTGATTTTTAAGATGGAGGGAGTAACATAGAAGGTTGCAACATGTAATTAGCATTGGACCTGATCTCTAGGATTTTGACAAACCAATCACAAGCATGCATACGTACATGCATATAGGCAAACAACTACACTGTTACATGCATATAGGCAAACAGTCGTCATTGTCCACAACATGGTCCAAGACCAGGCCCAAGATCTAACCCTCTTGACCGAACCTCCACACACACCCTGCTCACACCAATCAGCATCACCGGGAGGAGGGCAGAACGGTGATCTTAGTCCACGCCGCCGACACCATCGCCTCGCATGTAGACTGAGCCACAGGCCAGAGTTTAGGACAACCCAAGCTACACACCCAACTTCAAAGTTGTAGGTGCATCTATATTTTTAGGGATAGTTGTACTTTTTATGAGGGGGACAATTTTATCTATGTTTGATTGGGCCCATGTAAAAGATGTTTTACTATTTTGTATCGTAATTAGGCCTAGTCAAATTTGTGTCACACTTTGCACTAATGGCCAATTTAATTGTCCATCAGTGCACCATCCTCAACCGTCATTAATGTTTTCACTAGTACCGACTGCTAAGACAAAACATTAAATTCAGCACGTGTGTATAGCACTATTGAGGTGTCCGCAATTAATCATGTGGAGAAAATCAAACAACAATTTTCTTTTAAGGGCACTCAAAACTTACAAGTGAAATAACTCACTGTTTGCATGGATCTCCGATCATTGGATGGGTGTTGTTCAAAATAAATAAAATTAGTTGATGGGTAGAATATGCAGGTGGGGTGCGCCCAGGTTATTGCTTGCAAAGAAACAACATAGCACTGCCAAGTGGTCAACTTGGTAAGCTATCAACAAAAATTGCAAAGAAACACCATAGCACCGTGCTGCAAATATAGCACTATCAAGTGGTCAGCTTGGTCAGCTTGGTAAGCTACCAAGGGTTGTATGGACCCATTTCCCATTCAAGGCGTGCATCTACTCCCTCCGTTCCGAATTACTTGTCTTGGATTTGTCTAGATACGGATGTATCTAGACTCATTTTAGTGTTAGATACCTCCGTATCTAGACAAATCTAAGACAACTAATTTGGAACGGAGAGAGTAATCTACACTTGCATCTAGTAGTATGTACTAGGTGGAGCATTATCAACCTTGTACCGCTGCTCTTTTATTATTTGGTTGGAGCACTGCCTGCCATTCGGACCATAAGTAATGGTCCACCTAAGAAATGTTCTTATGGTGGTTAGGAAGTGATTTGCACTAGTGTCCAATTCTGTATTTAGAAAAGACACTCAAAAGCATTTTAGGCCTTCTTTGGTTTAGAGGAATTTCATAAGAATTATAGAAGATAGGATTCTTATAGGATTTTTTCCTTTAGATCCCTTTGGTTCATAGGAATGAATTCCTATTCATACATAGAATTGGTTCCTATCCTCCACATTTCATAGGAAAATAAAAAAAAGCCTAGACTCAATGGAAATTTTTTTTTGGTGTCAACCAAATGACATCTTGTTTCCTATTCCTACTCATAGGATTTGAGATACATGTCATCTCATTTTCTACAAGATTCCTATTCCTATGATAATCCTATCCTATGAACCAAAAGAGGCCTTAGATATGATAACTATTAAAGGAAATAGTTTGCAGTACAATGAAAAGACAACTGCGCGGAATGATAAGTTAAAAGTGAAATCACATTGAAAATCATACAATCCTTCTTGGGAGCAACTAGTTAACGAGCGCTCCTTCAGGAGCCTCGCAACGATCAGCGCCACTTGACGCGCTCTCAGCCATTCGCCACGTGTCGCGCTCTGGACGCTCCCTTCAGATTTTGTTTTTTTTTATTTTTCCGCACGCGTTTTCGGCTTTTTAAACGGGTTTTTTTCGG
>NW_025234821.1:5792-6722 GCF_018294505.1 Triticum aestivum | reverse complement strand
GGCACCCCAAAACGATGAGTAATAGACCATGAAACGGGTCAGAATCGACAAAAAGCGCGAGTGTTGATCACCGACACGTAAATGCACCCCGGGGTTCGTTAATCGTAGAAGTCACTCCGGGACCCCAAAACAGTTAGTAATAGTCCACGAAACGGGCCAGAATCAGCCAAAACTGTCAGTGTCGATGACCAACACTTAAGCGCACCTTGTTTTTCAACAAGCATGGAAATCACTTCGGGACCCCAAAACAGTGAGTAATAGTCCATGAAACGGGTCAGAATCGACAAAAACCGCGAGTGTTGATGACCGACACGTAAACGCACCCCAGGGTTCGTAAATCGTGGAAATCACTCCGGGCCCCCAAAAAAGTGAGTATTAGTACACAAAATGGGCCAGAATCGGCCAAAACTGCTAGTGTTGATGATCGACACGTAATAGCACCCCAGGGTTCATTGATCGTGGAAGTCACTCCGAGAACCCAAAACAGTGAGTAATAGTCCACGGAACGGGCCAGAATCGGCCAAAACTGTCAATGTCGATGACCTCCACGTAAGCGCACCTTGGGGTTCAACAAGCATGGAAATCACTTTGTGACCCCAAAACGGTGAGTAATAGTCCACGAAACGGGCCAGAATCGACAAAAACTGCGAGTGTTGATGACCGACACGTAAGCGCCTTGTTGTTCAACAAGCATGGAAATCACTTCGGGATCCCAAAACGGTGAGTAATAGTCCACGAAACGGGTCAGAATCGACAAAAATCGCAAGTGTTGATGACCATCACGTAAACGCACCCCGGGGTCCGTTAATCATGGAAATCACTCCGGGACCCCAAAACAGTGAGTGGCAGTCCATGAAACGGGCTAGAATCGGCCAAAACTGCGAGTGTTGATGACCGACACGTAAACGCACCCCAGGGTTCGTTAATCGT
>NW_025234821.1:0-1402 GCF_018294505.1 Triticum aestivum | reverse complement strand
CCGGGCCCCCAAAAAAGTGAGTATTAGTCCACGAAATGGGCCAGAATCGGCCAAAACTGCTAGTGTTGATGATCGACACGTAATAGCACCCCAGGGTTCATTGATCGTGGAAGTCACTCCGAGAACCCAAAACAGTGAGTAATAGTCCACGGAACGGGCCAGAATCGGCCAAAACTGTCAATGTTGATGACCTCCACGTAAGCGCACCTTGGGGTTCAACAAGCATGGAAATCACTTTGTGACCCCAAAACGGTGAGTAATAGTCCACGAAACGGGTCGGAATCGACAAAAACCGCGAGTGTTGATGACCGACACGTAAACGCACCCTAGGGTTCGTTAATCACGGAAATTACTCCGGGACCCTGAAAGAGTGAGTAATAGCCCATGAAACGGGCCAGAATCGGCCAAAACTATGAGTGTTGATGACCGACACGTAAGCGCACCTTGGAGTTCAACAAGCATGCAAATCACTTTGTGACCACAAAACGGTGAGTAATAGTCCATGAAACGGGTCAGAATCGACAAAAATTGCGAGTGTTGATGACCGGCATTCAAACGCACCCCAGGGTTCATTAATCATGGAAATCACTCCGGGACCCCAAAACAGTGAGTAATAGTCCATGAAACGGGCCAGAATCGGCCAAAACTGCGAGTGTTGATGACCGACACGTAAACGCACCCCAGGGTTCGTTAATCATGGAAGTCACTGCGAGATCCCAAAACAGTGAGTAACATGAAACGGGCCAGAATCGGCCAAAACTATGAGTGTTGATGACCGACATGTAAACGCACCCCAGGGTTCGTTAATCATGGAAGTCACTCCGAGACCCCAAAACAGTGAGTAATAGTCCACGGAACGGGCCAGAATCGGCCAAAACTGTCAATGTCGATGACCTCCACGTAAGCGCACCTTGGGGTTCAACAAGCATGGAAATCACTTTGTGACCCCAAAACGGTGAGTAATAGTCCACGAAACGGGTCAGAATCGACAAAAACCGCGAGTGTTGATGACCGACACGTAAGCGCGCCTTGTTGTTCAACAAGCATGGAAATCACTTCGGGATCGCAAAACGGTGAGTAATAGTCCACGAAACGGGTCAGAATCGACAAAAACCGCAAGTGTTGATGACCATCACGTAAACGCACCCCGGGGTTCGTTAATCGTGGAAGTCCCTCCGGGTCCCCAAAACAGTGAGTAATAGTCCACGAAACGGGCCAGAATCGGCCGAAACTGTCAGTGCTGATGACCGACACATAAACGCACCTTGGAGTTCAACAAGCATGGAAATCAGTTTGTGAGCCCAAAACGGTGAGTAGTAGTCCATGAAACGGGCCAGAATCGGCGAAAACTGCGAGTGTTGATGACCGACATGTAAACGCACCCCAGGGTTCATTAATCGTG
>NW_025234820.1:0-6723 GCF_018294505.1 Triticum aestivum | reverse complement strand
ACCGGGTTAAAGATTAACTTTCATAAGAGCGAGCTGTTCTGTTTTGGTAGGGCCAAAGATGAACAGGATTCTTATAGGCAATTGTTTGGGTGCGAGTTGGGAGAGTTACCTTTCTCCTACCTGGGGATTCCTATCCACCATCGTAGGCTGACAAACAGAGAGTGGAAGAGCATCGAGGACCGATTTGAGAAGAAACTAAGCTGCTGGAAGGGTAAGCTTATGTCATACGGAGGCAGATTAATCCGGATTAATTCGGTGCATACGAGTATGCCAATGTTTCTCCTATCGTTCTTTGAGGTCCCAGTTGGTGTTAGGAAGAGACTGGACTTCTATCGATCGTGTTTCTTTTGACAGGGTGATGAGCTTAAAAGAAAATATCGGCTTGCTAAATGGGATATCATCTGTAGACCGAAAGACCAAGGGGGTCTAGGTATTGAGAATCTAGAAGTTAAGAATATATGCCTTCTTAGCAAGTGGCTGTGGAAGCTCTCATCAGAGACTGATGCTATGTGGGCTCAAATCCTTCGCAGCAAGTACCTACAGACAAAAACTCTGTCCCAGGTTACAGTCAGGCCGACCGATTCGCCTTTCTGGAAAGGTCTGATGAAAGTCAAACAGGCCTTCTTTAATAGGACGAAGTTTGTTATTGGGAATGGCTTGAGTACTCGTTTCTGGGAGGATACTTGGCTTGGCGACACATCCTTGGCCATCCAATATCCGTCTTTGTACCGCATTGTTCAAAGACGTGAGGTATTCGTCGCATCGGTTTTTCATTCGATCCCCCTTAATATCCAGTTTCGACGAACGCTAGCGGGCAATCGTTGGGAAGAATGGCTCCGTCTAGTTAGGAGACTGATGGACGTCCAGCTTTCACAACAACCCGATGAATTACGCTGGAAATTGACTAAGTCTGGAGTATTCACCGTTAAATCAATGTATATTGATGTTATTAATTCGTACTCCATGCCTACGTCTAAACATGTTTGGGATGTCAAAGTTCCTTTGAAAATCAAAGTGTTTATGTGGTTTGTCCATAAACAAGTTATTTTAACTAAGGACAACTTGAGAAAGCGTAATTGGACAGGACCTACTAGGTGTAGTTTCTGTGATCGGGATGAGACTATCAAACACCTATTTTTTGATTGCCCGTTGGCCAAGGCACTTTGGCAGACAGTCCATATTGCTTTTAATATCAATCCACCGAATTCTGTTAATGCGTTAGTTGGGACTTGGCTTAATGGGATTGAGCCTGGCTTAGCGAAACATATTCGGGTTGGAGTTTGTGCTTTGCTGTGGACTATCTGTACTTGCAGAAATGATTTGGTTTTTAACAGAATATCATGTATACATTTTTTGCAGGTCATATTCCGATCTACGGCGCTGATCCGTTCATGGTCGCTACTCACCCAGACGGAGGCCAGGGAGCATTTGGTTACTGGGTCTTTCCGCTGGGAGATGGTAGCTCGGGATATCTTCAACCGGTTTGGATGGCGGTCATGTAATAGGATAGGTATTTAGTTTCCCTATCTAATTTGAGCCGGCCGGTTGTGGCATCTTGTCTTGGCTAGTGGGTGTTTCTAGCTTTTTTTTGGCTCTGTGTGAGCTTTATGTGCTTTTTATTACTTTTGGAGACTTTTGAGACCATGTACGTACTTCTTTTTTGGTTAATAAGATGGCCGTATGTATCGTTCTGATGCAGAGGCCGAGGAAGCCCCCTTTTCGGAAAAAAAAACTCCAACAATATGTTTCCTCGATTGATAAAGAAAATAAACCTTCGTTCTTAACGAACCACAAAGTCCTCAGGAAAAAGACTAAAGGCCAGGAAAATCATATCTCAGTCTATTTTAATATTCCACAATCTTCTTCCTTGGTTGTAAAAGAAAAAAACTCTTCCATATTAATATATTTATAGCTCCACGGAACAACATGGAGGAATCTCTAAGCAACTATCCTCTAGATGCCAACCCCATGCAATTGGTTGTTATGTGGATTATTGTTCATGGAATTCAACAGGTTGGACATCGAGCAGTCAGACTCTACGGCAGCTCATGTTAATATTGAGCAATTAATTCCTCTTGGTCGACCATGAGCATCAACTCCAAGCCGCGAAGCTGCCGTCATCATCCAGAGGTGCGTCACCGTTCATGGCCGTTTTTCTTGCCGTTCCGCCCCAAGGAGATGCATTGTCTACTCAAGTTGTTAAGTTTGTGTAGTTCTGACCAGGTTTTTTTATATTCGATTGAGGCCTATTTTTCCTCATGGCTGGTGGTTTCAATCCAATTCAGCAGTCACCGTTCTGATCTCCTCCAGCACGCCATGAAGAATTTGCCTGAGGCTATTACTCCGATGCGGCGCTGCGGGTCACTCGATATTTTGCCTGATCATTTGACATCATGAACGACCTGTGGCAAAAAAATTACTGTACCTTAAACTGAAAGGAAATATTGCTTTATCCACATATCAGCGGTCATTATAGCTGGGCTGTGGTCTTTCGTAGACAAGAGGGTTCCAAGTATTGCCTTTGTATTCGTGGATTCTATAGCACAATAGCCTGCAGCAACATATTGAGATGATGGCTTACATCTGTTAGAACTCAAAATACTTCTATTCTGGATTTCGTTGATTCATGATTTCCCTCGCACGTATCTTTATATAGATTCCAATTTAATGCAGTTTTGTGACGCTTCGTCGTTGGATTTCATTCCAAACAACGGAGGGTTTATTGTGCTTGATGACAACCTCCTCAATTTGTATTGCTGGTAGATATAGAAGTTGTTGGATTACGCATCAATCTGGCGGTCTTCCACAGACCACAACACGTTAAGCATATATCATGTTATCTAACAGTCTTTGTAGAATGTTATCCTACACTTCCAATATGTTGTCTTATGTTTCCTATCGTCCCTTTGTCTTCTCCATAAGGACATGGCCATTTAATTTAAATTTGCTCACACTGTCTTTCCCATATATGCATGGTTTCCCGGACAATAGGACAACCAGTGATCTACCTTTCGATGTTACAAGAACAAGAGTCAACAATGCAAATGTATCAATGCGTGCAGCCACCCCCTGTACACAGGTGAAGACTGATGATCCATGTGTCAAACTGTAATTAGCACTTTTACATTAGATGATGCTAAGCATTTGGAGATGCATTACGTGGTCAGGGTGCAGGCTGTTCTATGGTCATTGAAGCTATACCTATATCTTACCTTATTAGATCATAATTACCAATTAAACCCTTATGTGTAGCTAATCCATGTTTTTTTCTAATTTCTCCTTAATTTAGCTCCTCTCCTTCTGTACAATTCCATAGACATGCATGTCTGATGGTGCACACGAAGTTGTGGCTTACAGTACATCATGGCCAAGGATGAATAGAACACATAGTGACAGATGAGATGCACATTCAAATGTAATGTTAGATAAGGAAATTAATATTACATGTATTAGTAAATCTGTCAGTTCTCTATACTCGATAATAATAGGAAAACTTCTCTTACCTGAATTGTACCAACCCAATGATCACCTAAATTTATTACGGAATGCTACAAACATCATGATGTCACTGACCAAAACCATTTAAAGTTTCCCCATTAACCAAGGGAAAATACGGAGCACTCATCTTGGGCTGTTTAGTTTAAAAACAGTGCAGAACACAACCATGTGTTTTGTACTTGAACATGGAAGTAAATTTGTCACATAACACCATCATAGATACTATATCGATGCTATCTATAATCCACATTAAAACTTTCGTATATGTAGTTCAAGTGCATCTTATTAAAATCAGTTATTTGTAAGGTTCTTTGCTATGCCCTATATTTTGCGTTATATTAGGGCCAAACTGCAGTATCATGTAAGGATGGTATGTATATTTTCATGTCTCTTATAAGTTATGAGCTGAAATGTGCAACCCTCTACACAAGCAATGCAATGTTCCACATTAACTGAATCATATATAATTTTTTCATGGATCTGATTCTGTTAACCTTAATGGTATAATGCATAAACTTATAGATGTAGTACTAAACTGAAGTACAGTATTATATTTTGCATTTTCCTGCAATTATAGCTAAAATAAAGTACATATATTTTCATATGTTCATCATATGCAATATTCTCCGTGCTAGCACTGGAGCTTCTATGCATGCTTTGATTTACTCTCTCTTTTATCTGTTTTGAAAAACTATTTCATTCAAGCACGTGACATTATCACCATATATTATCGAGGCTGAATCTGCGATCTCTTAATTTTCAACTTGGGGCATTACTGCATGTATACATAGGTGGACGCCCATGCGTAAAATACGTTCAAAGGAGAGATCCCATAATTTTAAACATTGGAAATTCTAAATTACAAAAACCTAAAATATTAATGGCCATTTAGTGTTTACATATCCTTCAAATGTTTCTCTCTTTTCTAAATCTTCTCAGGCAGCAATCTTATGGTGTCAACATGTTTCCATGATGACGGTGGTGAGAATGTCATAATTTTAATTTGGTAGCCATACCCTGTAGAAAATAGTACGAAAATTCTCAAGTTCACTAGACAATTGACCATTTGTTTTTAATCCAGATACATATTTTCTCAACTTACCATGCCAAGTAAATATACTATTTATGCTAAAAAACTTTGTGGCCTATGCACGTAGCGCAAAAATTTGGAAAGTTTCGGCAGTAAGCAAGGTGAATCACGTAAGGTTGTTATTATGCCATTATTAATCTGGTTTTAGTGTCATTATCTATTGGTCTTTTCATCTAGGAATATATTCTTTTTTGACTTATCATGCATGTGAAGATAATTTACTGCTGAATAAGAATGAAGTCAGTATAATATCTTGCAGTGATAATGTTACAATAGTGTTTGAAATTAATACTAGCCCGTGCAATTGCACAGGTTGATGACTCGTTTTTATAATTTGTATACAGAATGGAAGGTTCGGGCGCCGCCTTGCATCCCTAAGCACATGGATTCCTAGCTGGAGCAGAACGATGGCTTCAATGTCGGCAATGAGAAATGAGAATGACAGCAGTGAGAATGCTGGGCAAGAGTATGAGCACGAAGCATATGCCATGGTGATGGCCTGATGGGAGCCTTGCGGGGTTCGGCAGGTGCGCACGTAGCAGGTGGAGGCGGCAGCGGCAGCAACGCGGGTGCACGAGTCAGGGGCACGCTGGTATGTGGCAGTACGCTTGCAAAGTCAGTGCCGACCGCGGCCAAGCTAGGCATGCACGCATAGTGATGTCGAGCATGGTCATGGCATAGTTGGACATGGCGAGCCAGGCAGCGGCCGCAGGGCATTGTGAGTTAAGTATCAGCCGAGCCGAACGAGACGCCGCTGGCCATGGCGGCACTATCTGCCAGCGGATCCCCCCTCCGTCGCCGACATCCGCGACGTCCCCATCCATGAGCGTGTTCCCATCAAGCTAGATCAATCTAGCTCCTACTACTATGCATGGAAGACTTACTCCAACCTCGTCTTCCGTGAGTATTACCTCACCGAGCACATCGATGGCTCCATCGATAGTGAGGTCATGGTGGCCGACCCCGAGTGGTCCGCCATCGAGGCCATGCTCATTCGGTGGTTCTACCTCACCGTCTCGAGTGACATCTTCCACACGTTGTCTTCGAGGATGCTGATGCTTGCACCGTGTGGAACAAGATCAACACACTCTTCACCGACAACAACCTCCAATGCCTTACTTTCTTGCAGCAGGAAGTTTTTGGGTGCCGCCAGGATGAGTCCTCCATTGACGACTACTGCATGCGCCTCAAGGTGCTTGCTGATGAGCTTCGCGACATCGGCGCCAAGGTGTCTGACGACCTCATGTTGAGCACCCTCACCGCCGGCATAAGCGAGGATTCTGGCAGCACGTCATCCAACCTCACCCTCCTGCCGAACCCGACCTTCAACACCATCGTCGCTTACTTGCGTTTGCAGGAACGTAGGGTGAAGAAGGTGAAGACACGGGTGCAGCACACCGCTCTCGCCGCCGGCACGTCCCGCGGTGCGGCCACCCCGCCTCAGCCTCGGCCGCCGGCCCCGCCGGGCTACTACCCCCTGCAACCCGTGCCGCCCGCGCCCCCGTAGCAGACCAGCGGCGGCTGGCGTAACAAGCGCGGAGGAGGTGACCGCCCTCGGCAGTGGCAGTAGGGATACGAGGGTCACCTCATCAACCCTAGCCCTCCCTGCACTGGACTCTTGGCGCCAATCCCTAGACGGGCGTGGTGCACGTGTACCACATGCCGGTGTCGCGGCCTCCCACCGTCAGTGTCCTTGGTCCGCGCCCCGCGAGCCACCAGGTGCACTTCACGGTGCCCCTCCAGCCGGCCGGCTACCCGGCACTTCCGGCGGCCCCGATGGCCGGCGGCTACCCGCCCCTGCCCACTCTCTATGGCGGCCTCGTCCTTGGCACCATGGGACCCGGACCTCTTGGCTGCACTGCACTCGGCCGCCTCGCCGAGCCACTACGGGGGTGGCGGTGATTGGTATATGGACTCGGGGGCCACGGCCCACATGACAGCTCATCCCAGGAACCTTGCTTCTTCCTCTCCGGTTAACAGCTCCACTTGCATCACTGTCGGTGACGGTTCCTCCTTACCCATCGCTCTTGCTGGTCATTGTCATTTTCCCTCTACATCCATGCCTATAACCATGTCTAATCTTCTTGTTTCACCTGATCTAGTTAAAAATCTTGTGTCTATTCGTGGTCTTGCTT